>NC_135783.1:217661971-217961971 GCF_051106095.1 Pogona vitticeps | reverse complement strand
GTGCTCAAGTCTTTTCAGTAATCCTGGGAATGCTGAGTTTTGGAAAGCTTCAGTATGTTATTTTATTCATTCTTCTTAAAACTGAATTTCCTGACTCTTGGAAAGAATAATATAATCCTGAAAAGAATAATATAATTTCCATCTCTACTTGTTAAATTGGCTTCAGAAAAAAAAAGTTGCATAACTCACTTCTGGAAGAGAAATGATACAATCTCACACTTTTTTGGAGGTGAATAATTCTACAAGAATCTCTTGCATGCCTCCTGGGCATTGTTGCATATTGACAATGTGCATTCAAATGTACAACAGCATGTCTTGGTGGATTATCTTGTGCATATTTTTCTCCAGTGAATAAACCAATTCAAATTCATTCCTGTCCTGGTTTCCCAAAGGTTTCCAAAAGATTTGGATTCATAGACTCGTTGAGGGTGCAACAAATTGCTCCAGGTTGACTGAAAGCTCAGTCATGTCGGAACGGAGATGGACAAGTGTGTCTCGCTCTCCTTCTCTTAAATTCAAAGTTTGCAAATTCCAGATTAATTTTCATTTTTAGAAAATGATCTGAAATGAAACTCTTGCCTATCGCCACTCTGAGGTGTGTGTAGCTAGACAGGGAAGTTCAGCACTCCAGTTACCTGAGAAAAGGTGCTCCCTAGATAAGGATTTCATCACAGAATTACTCGACCTTGCTCATGAAATGTTTGTTGTTGTTTGGTCGTTTAGTCCTGTCCGACTCTTCGTGACCCCATGAAATGTTACAGCAGGTCATTTCGTCCTTTTCCATCACATTTTACAAACATTGTGGGAAAGCATTGTTTCAAGTTCATAAAAATTGTATTTGAACCTAAGATTCTAAGATAGCTTCCCAGGCTGTATGGAGTCCATTGTGGAATGAGATTAGTTTCTGGAGTTTGGGGGACAGGCAAGAATATTCAAACATGGTCCAAAACTAGTTATATGACAGGATTGTTCTGCATGTCAAGATCTGCTTGGAGCTCAGTCTGCGAAAGAGATGGCACTTGTAATCCAGTTTGGTATAGCCCTGAACATATATCATCTCTAAGAAGCATTTAGTACCTCTAAAGTGAGTTACCCGACTGTCTGTTGAACAACTTGCTGGTAATGTTGCTCTGTAATTAAGCTTCCACATTTCCATTCATTTCTCCATTTGAGTTACCTGGTGGTAAATTGAGAGAGTAAGATTCTCTGGCAGGTGATGCTTTCTTTTTAAATGCATAAACACCTTATGCTGAAGCACAAACGGGCAGAATCTCACCAGGAAATCATTAAAGTGTCATTAGCATCACCATGCTTGGCACTATAATCCAGCTGATGTACCAGTTGTTTAAAAAGTTTTGACTTTATTTAACTCTTGGCAATAGGCATAAGTGAGAGACAGGATTTTGTGTGTGTGTGGATGTGAAATGCAGTCTGGCAAACTCCTTCAGCCCACCTGTTCTCATCGGTATGCTCAAGCCCTCCTTTTCTAAATTGTCTATCTATAAGGGAAAATGATACATTGTAATCTGTTTGCTTGCAGGATGCAGTGGAATGATTTTTGAGAGGAATATTCATTGCACAGAATAAGCTTAACAGGATTTTAAGGTGCAGCATATTATGCAGATATGTTGAAGAGACAGAGAAGGCTCTGAAGGCAGAAGAAATTAATCCCAACCCTTTAAAAAGACTGTAGACTTTTCTCTTACAATACCACCTGCCTGAGAAGTTAATAGATGTTTACAGAAGGAGACATTGTTATTGTTGAGGGAAATGGTTAATTACAGAAGCCACATACTTGTGGTGTGTACTACTAAACATAATCCACCCAAACAGGTAACATTTCAACATGGCACAATGGTAGCTAGCTGATTCACCTACGAAAATGACTCCTGGATGTACTGTCATCAACATGAGATTCTTTTCCCGAACAAAATAACAAAATCAGAATTTGGAAATAAGTATGTTGCAAGCCCGAACCACTCTCAATAGATTGGATAAAAAAGGAAATCTTCTTCAAAAATGTCAAAGAAGGAAAGATTTTGGAGAAATCCTGAGAGGTGAGGTCCAGAACTTAGTGCTTACTTTACTTGTGAGGTGGCTGAGACTGAATGTGTTTACATGTTGGATTTTTCATTGTAAAATCAGCTCTGTAACAGAAGTCAACTCTCCAACCCACACTCCCCATATTTCAAATAAAACCCAGGGAAAGATGTCATAAGAACTTACTCATATTAGGAAATGTGGGCATTTGAGGAAGCTGCAAAGAGATGGTGAGATGTTTAACAGAAAAAGCAAAACAGCACATACAGTGTTCCAGTAGGCTGAAAAATATAATGAAAATAAATTTATTTATAACCACTATGATGTCCTAAAATTATACTAGGGTAAGAGGCATTGTAGAGGATGCAAAATGTTGGCCAATGCACCAACACAGCTATAATTGTTGCCATTTGGATTGGAAATACTCAAAACAAAAATCCTATGGTGGTTTATATTACTAATGGTAAGCCACACCTCTGAGAAATTGTGGAAGAAGTTCTCATTTGCTTGGAGAAATTTGGTGAAACTGTCCCCTGATTTGGCTTCCCATGAAATAGTGGAGAATTTCAACATTTCTGCATAACTATTGATGTTAGTAAACAAGCAATATGATGACAAGCTTCATTAAGCACAACTTCAAAGCATAGAGGGCTGATAGTTTATGAGATGCATCCTGTACAGAGCATAATGGACAGGGAGACCACTAGCCTTCTAATGCCTTGCAGCTCCCATGGAGCTTTGTCCCTTCCAGCCACTTCTACTATCTTCATAGACCCAGCAGCATGACCAAGACAGAGCCTCCATTCTCCATCTGCAAGCAATTAAAAATAGTTGATGTCTTGGCCAAAGCCCCTGGTAGTCTGATTGGGTGAATTCCTGCAGAATTCTGAAGTCCAAACATCAGAAAAACTCAATTCTTTCTCGTCAACTGGCAGCCCTCAAGAACGTTGTGACACTCACATGCTTTAGCCACTTCCTTGTCACCTTCTGTCAATTTCTCAACACATGCCAATCATCAGCTGCTTTGTAGTGGGGTGGGAAGAGAACACCAGACAGTTGATTATATGACTATAGTACATGTAGCTTGGAAATGTTACATTATTGGACTATAATTCCCAGATTGCCCCAGTATTTTGTGGAGTTGTACTCCAAAACTATAACATTTCGAAAGTTCAGTATTTTCTTCCAGTTCTGCACCAGCAATAAGCAGTAGTTCAGCACCAATTTGCATTTGGTTCTTAACAGTGATTTGTGGAAGTCCCTGACCAACTCCATGTCTGAATCAATGGTAGACAATTTGGGGCCCACACTCTCTGTACTTTTTTGGAGACTTGTCTGAACTGGTCCTTATCCAGGACCATGATAACATTTGTGCCTCTCCATGAATGCCAGACTCAACACAAAGGATCAATTGGTGAGCTGCTCTTTGCTCTGCCCTGTGATAGCCTTCAATTCATTTTTATGTGTTTGTCGAAACACAGGGTTCCTGGCACCCCAGGAGGTGGATGCTCATCATATCTGCCTCTGTGGCCCTCTTTGTAGCACCACTCCTCACTGGATCAGTGACCATGAACATACATGAACGAACAAGGCAACACTTCATGAATCATCATGGTGGCTCCTAATCTTGGTTTCCAAGATGTTCTTGGACTACAAGTTCCAGAAATCATGGCCAGCACAACTAGTGATGAAGTCTTCTGGGATTTTTAGTTCAAGAACATCTGGGAAACCAAGGTTGGGAACCATTGAATTATTATATGTTAGGGAAGTTTTTCCCCTCCATTTCTCATAATCATAGGATCTGGGATCACTTAAGGCAGTGAATGGCGGGAAATTCAGAACAGACGAAATATTTTGTGGAGTTCTGTGGGCAGGATCTGCTCTCAATCAGCCCTGAGTGCAGGACACACAACCATGGGCTCAAGTTACAGGAAACCAGATTTCGGTTGAATATCAGGAAAATCTTCCTAACTGTAAGAGCAGTACAGCAATGGAACCAGTTACTTTGGGAGGTGATGTGTGCTCCAGCACTGGACATTCAAGAGAAATTTAGACAACCACCTGGCAGATATGATTTGTATTCCTGCGTTGAGCAGGGGGTTGGACTCAATGGCCTTATAGGCCCCTTCCAACTTCTATGATTCTATGGTTGTACTTTTTTCCTATATAGTACAATGAAGTGCAGTGAAGTGGGTGAATTCATAACCAGAAGATGCAATCACTATCAGTATAAATGGTTTAAAAAGAGGATTAGATAGACTCACAGAGGAGAAGGCAATCAAGGGCTACTATCTAGGCTTACTATACATCATCTGCCATATTAGATGCAGTATACCTCTCAGTATCAGTGCAAGGGAGCACAAGCAAGAGAGGCATATAATGCTCATGTCTTACTTGTGGGCTCCCTATAGGCATCTGTTTGGCTACCAAGTGAATACAAGTCTAGACTAGATAGGCTTAGTTAGATCTAGTATGGCTGTTATGCTCTTAAGCCATCAAAATGGCTTTGCAACTCTATGGCCACATAGCGTATAATGATAAAAAAATAAGCCCTAATAGGATTGCGCATATGTATCAGCTTGCATTATGCTCCTGAATAGGACTGCAAACAAAAACAAACTCAGCATTCCCATTTTCCACATGATCCAATATCTTTTATTGATCGCTTAGATCTCTTCTAGATGCAGTGTTTGTTCTCTTGTTGCACTTTGTTTTCTGTAACTTGGTGATGGGACATGACAGTGTTTACTGGGATTAGCATCCTGATGGTAAACTATCCAGCATTCAGGTGGCACTTCTGAAGACATTATCCCATCTTCTGTGCTAGACATGACAATAAATAATGGCTTGTTTCACTGGGATGGTGGTACTGAAGATATTTCTTTGTTACAATAGAAGAAAAGTGCAATGAGGAATCTGGCAAGTTAGCACGAGGAGAGAGCTGGTAAAGAATCTCAAGGAGGTTGCATGTATGTATGAGTACGTTTCATGTAATGTCAGTCTGAAGCTTCAGAGATGAGACTGTGGGGAATATTTGCTCAAAGCAAGGGATGTTTCCTCCCTCAGAGAAGCAGCAGCCTGTAGTCAGAGAGGCACAGATACTTCAGCACTGAGCTAGTTTGCTAAAATTTGAGGGAAATACTATAGTGCTAAACCATAACCCAACACAAAGCAGCACAAACATCAAGGTGTTTAGGAGGGGGAAAAGGTTCAGGATCTCAGTGGAGCAAGTATGGAATCCCCATTACAAAATGAGGCAGGAAGAATGTCATCTGAATGTCAGTGAAATTCTGATAAGATCCATACAGAACATGGGCTACATGGCAGAATAAATGTTGCATCTGGAAGAGGGCTTAAGTACACATTTATGGTAGCACCATATGAATCTCTTGGGTCAGTTTTAAAGGAACAAATCTCCCAGTTTTCCCCAGCCTTCCATGAACTCAAAATAGTTATGAGTTCAGACCTACCTGACTTAGGTGGGTGAAATCATTCATATTAACTTGTAGTTACCGTAAAGTTTTTAAAAACTTAGTTAATCCTAATATAGCAGAAGTAGGAGGAACCTCTTCTTAAAAGTAGTTTCCCTTGAGACATGGGTGGCGGACATATTTCACTGAAAATTTGCACTTCCCATGATTATGAACTTTGTTAATATTTCCCATTGAAGATTAATAAACTTCTTTCAAAACTTATATCTAATTTATGTGGCTTTAAGGGTCATGCTTTAATAACAATGATGAAACATGATTATTACTTCCTAATGCTGAAATTACAATTTTTTACATTGTAATTTTTTTCCAGCTATGCACCCTGTGGCACTAGCATCTTTATCACTCCATGTGTTTCTAGTTTTAAAACCTTTACCCCCTACTGTTTGAAAAATACTTCTCATTTTCATCCCCTATGGAGTACAGAAATCCCTAAAGGCAAACCATTAGTGATCTTTCTGCCTTTTTCCCAAACACTTATTATGATCACCAATGTTGCCTTCCCCTGCCTCATTGGCTTTTGGTAAAGTATGCAAATGAGATGTTGAAAATACACACTTTTTTTTGCAACTGTGCAAGTTCATACTGATTTATAAAATGGGCAGGCTATTAAAGTGACTGAAAATGTCAGCAAGATTTATGCATGGGTGACAAATTGTATTGGAAATGTTCCTTTCAAACAGTCTGCTCTAGGTTCTTCTTTCCTCTTTGAACCAGTTCTAATATTCTGCCTGATGCCCTCCCCCCGTCCTCTTTCAAAACAGAGTTTTGACAGTGCTCTTTAAAAAAGGAAAATAAACAAAGCTTGCCCCAAGTCATATCAATACAATATTATAATATAAAACAGACATTATTTTTCTCTATGTTTTTGAGAGTCCTGAGAAGTTCGTTCACGACATGTAGCATTTCCTCAAGTACAGTGATCAGTGATTTGTTTTGTTTCATCAACAGAAGTATAATACCAGAATACTCCTAAGGTGAAAAACATAACATTTATAAATTTGCCCAAGAGCTGTCAAGTCATATGAGAGAATCTGACTTTAACATAACTTTAACATAATTCTATTGGGGGGGGGGGGAATGAGCAGGCTATCAGTTAAAATAAACCAATGAATGTAAACATCCCTACCTCCACATTATTTATTTTCAAGGACAGCAGCATCTGATCCTGTGGTTTAGTTCATTTGACTCAGCTTCTGATTTTCATCTTCGAAGAACATGTACACTATTTGTTTTCATTTTAGAAGTTTAAAAAGACATAACTCGTGATGCAGCAAAGGACACAAATGGTCTGCCTCCATGGAGCAACTTCATACAAAGACACACGAGTACGAGGATTCTCTGTGACCACTGTACTTAGTTGTTGGGCCACAAAGATAAGGAGCATTCACTCTTACTTTCATGGATACACACATTACAATTTGAGAAAAGTGCCTAAGACCTCCATTGTCCATCATCACTTTCTATGTGTCAAAAGTGATGTGCCTGCATCAGAGATGTTCCTACCCTTGTGTAGGCTCTACACAAGAACAAGAACCATGCAGTTCTTTTTTTGCATCTGAACTCTGCGTGTATACATGAACAGGAGTGCTTGGGCTGTGGACATGTCACTATTTCTGCATGAGAAGCAACAACAGAAGGACAGGGCACTCCTCAGTAAGTGTGGTGGGTGCATCCACAAGAGTAACTACTGAATAATTTTTGTGAACACCTATAATGCACTCAAGCACCAATCAAACAATTTGTATTCATTCATTACATATGTAAGTTAGGACCAATTTGATCCAGCTTCAAATTTGGAACTCCGAAAAGAAAAGAAAATATCTATTTATATCTGCTCTAGTCAGTGTGTTATAGATTAATATATTAAAAGAAAATGATAAAACCTAGCTCAGGTAAGGCTACAGATTTTGCATCTCATGAAACTAAAATGCCACAGAAGCAGCCATCTTTCTTCACATTCACCAACACCAGTCTCAACCAGAACCACTTCTGCACTCCATGCAACTGTCATAAGCCAATGACACTTTCTATGTAGACAAGAGTAGAAGAATGGCCTGCACTTCAGTTCTACTGATGCTCTTAATTTCCTTCATCCATACTACCAAGTTGGTAGTTGAAAAGCCATGTTGAACGGTATGAAAGGTTCATCTAGCGCAGCCTCCGGCTCTCGTAGCAGCCAGTCAAACACCTATTGGAAGCTGTTGTTCAATAAGTAACTTTTCCAAATACTGACATTCCTCGCATGCAACAGAAACATGGACAGATCAGGCTATCTCTGATGCTGAGCAAGTCAAACAGTCGATCCATTGCAGTGTGTACAAACCGCAAGCTGTTTCTTGCAATCTCAGATTCTCTTCCTGTTTCCAAAGGCCTGCTCCCAAATTAGAAACATTGTAAAAGTTATTATATAATCTTCTGGACAAAAAAACTTCACTACTAGAAGCCTAATTCTACTTTTTATATTCAGATCAGTCAGTACAGCGTACTATTACTGCTCTGATTTTGCTAATTAGTTCATTAAGTTGCATAATAATTGGTTTACTGCCACCCACCCCTTTATGAAGCTAGAATTGTGGAAATAAAATTGATTTAGGGCCTTATTCTGATCCATTATGCTTACTCTCTCATATATCCTGGTGTTTGTTCTATGTTTATTCTCTATTTGGCTTTTCCCCGGTCTGAGATCTGCATATTATAGCAAGTGTTTCTTCTCTCCCCCACCCTGGTTTTTAAACTTAAAATGCATGGATGTACTCTGGTTTATATAGGTTGTTTAAAGATGTGGATTTTATACAAAACATATAAGCACTGTTATGGAGGAAAACATCTGCTTCTCACCTTAGGAGGTAAAGATGAAACTCAGGGAGTGTAAGATATGTTAAGGGGGCCCTATTCTCCACTAGCTATTTCTGCAGAATGTTTGGCGTGTGTAACTGTTTGACATCAAAGAATGAACCAGGCAGCAGACTGCTGACCCAAAAGATTAAAATGTAGACACTGGCCAGGGTTGATTGGACATGGTAGCAAATGCAAACGATCCTTCCCACTGGTATAGCCTCCACTCCATTTCTGGAAAAGAACAGGTAATCAGGTTCCTGTTTTGATGCTAAAAAAGCAGAAGAAGTAGGATGAAAACCCCAGTTCTGAAACACTGCAGCTATTGTTTCATCAATAAACACTTTATTGTTTCATTCTTTTCATCATTATTTTCAGCAATACTGATAAAATAGTATATACAACCAAGAAATACAATGCAGTAGCAGGCTGTGTGGTGCTTTGTGCTATCAGTTTGAAATGGGCATATGGTGATCCTAATAGGGCTTTAAAGCTAAATGAGATATTTAAGGAGTAGTTTTATCAGTTACACACATGCAGACACACACACAGCCCATGAGTGTTCATAGCTAAGTGGGGATGCAAACACAGGTCTCCCAAGTCCTAGTCTATCATTGTACCCACTGCACTGAGTATCTATGTTTAAAACCTACATATTTAATATTATTTGTCATACTTATAGCCTTCCTTTCCTTCAGTAAAGTCAATGTGACATAGATGGCTTTGTATTCTCGAAGGCTTTCACAGCCAGGATCCGATGGTTGTTGTAGGTTTTTTGGGCTGTTTGGCTATGTTCCAGAGGTTTTTCTTCCTAACATTTTGCAAGTCTCTGTGGCTGGCATCTTCAGAGGACAGGAAGTTAGAACTCTATCTGTGTTCTGGTGTAGTGTGTGGGATAGTTGAGTATTTGTAGCTGTGGGATCAGATTTTAGTCTTTTTCAGGAGATTGGATGGTTATGGTGATCAGGGTGTTTTTTGTTGGTTGTTGTGGGTTTTTCGGGCTCTTTGGCCGTGTTCTGAAGGTTGTTCTTCCTGACGTTTTGCCAGTCTCTGTGGCCAGCATCTTCAGAGGACAGCAACCTTGTACTCTGGTGTAGTTGGCTTGGGAGCGCAGTATTTATGGCTGTGAGATAAGCTTTTGTTTTTTTCCTGTAGATGGGTGATTAGTGTGTATTGTTGTGGGTGTATTGTTGTGCTAAGGGGAAGAGATTATCTGTTCCTGTGGTTGATGGGTGTCATTAGCTGGTCTTTCACGTGTAGTGATCCCCTGTCCTTGTGGGTGGGTAGAGTTTGTTGACCTTTTGCACGTAGTTTGTTTGATAGCTGGGAGCCAAGTTTTGTTGAGCTTCATACTTTCCTCTTTTTTGTTCAAACTGTGCTTGTGCTTGTGGATTTCAATGGCTTCCCTGTGCAGTCTGATGTAATGATTGCTGGTGTTGTCCAGTATTTCAGTATTTTGAAATAGAATTTCATGTCCAATTTGTTTCAGGGCATGTTCAGCTACTGCATATTTTTCTGGTTGTTTTAGTCTGCAGTGTCTCTCATGTTCTTTGATTCTGGTGTGGATGCTTCATTTTCTGGTGCCAATATATACCTGGCCACAACTGCAAGGTATTCGGTATACTCCTGCAGTGGTGAGGGGGTCCCTTCTGTCCTTTGCTGACCATAATATTTGTTGTATTGTTGTGGTGGGCTTGAATACTGTTTGTAGGTTGTGTTTTTTCAAAAGTTTCCCCATGCAGTCCGTGACCCCTTTGATGTATGGCAGAAATACTTTATTTGTGGGTGGCTGTTTTTCTTCTTCAGTTCGGTGTTGTTTTCTAGGTTTGATGGCTCTTGTTATTTCATTTTTGGAGTAGCCATTTGCCTGTAAGGCCCAATTCAGATGGTTGAGTTCAGTGCTGAGAAACTGAGCTTCACAGTTCCAATGTGCACGGTCTACCAGTGTTTTGATTATGCCTCTTTTTTGCTGTGGGTGGTGCTTGGACTTTTTGTGTAGGTACCGGTCTGTGTGGGTGGGTTTTCTGTAGACCTTGTGTCCCAATAGGAGGTCAGTTTTGCGTAGGACCATGACATCTAGGAACGGGAGCTGGCCCTCTATTTCTTTTTCCATGGTGAATTGTATATTTGGGTGGATGCTGTTGAGATGGTTTAGAAATTCTTCCAGTTTTTCTTCACCGTGACTCCAAATTGCAAAGGTGTCATCCACATATCGGAACCAGATTGTGGGGCAAGTTTTTCAAAATGCTCCATGTACAAGTTTGCTATAACGGGGCTGAGGGGGCTGCCCATAGCCACTCCATCTGTCTGTTCATAGAATTCATTATCCCACTGGAAATAGCTGGTTGTTAGGCAGTGTTGGAAGAGGGCCTTGATGTCTTCTGGAAATATCTGCTGGATGAGTCTCAGGGTGTCCTTTATCGGTACCTGAGTGAACAGGGATACTACATCAAAGCTGATAAATCTGTCCCCAGGGTTGAGTTTTAGGGTGCTGATCTTGCTTATGAAATGTCCTGAGTCTTTGATGTAGGATGAGGTTTGTCCAATGTGGGTCTGTAGGAGGGTCGCTAGGTGTTTGGCTAATTCATATGTTGGGGAGCTGATGGCACTTACAATGGGTCTGAGTGGGATTGAGTCCTTGTGGATTTTGGGGAGTCCATATAGTCTTGGTAGGAGAGCTTCTGTCTTGCAGATGCGTTGAAGGACGTTGGGGTGCAGGGAGGAACTCCTGATCAGCATGTTTGTTTGTTCTGTAATTTTGTTGGTTGGGTCCTGTTTCAGTTTTCTGTAGGTGGTGGGGTCTAGAAGTTCTCTGATTTTGTCCTTGTATTTTTCTGTTTCCATGATTACCGTGGCGTTGCCTTTGTCTGCTGGCAGGATGATGATGTCCGGGTCTGAGTTCAGGGACTTGATAGCATTTCTCTCCTTTCTTGTTATGTTGCTTTTGGGGGGTTTTGCTTTCCGTAGGATCCTAGTCACTTCCCCTCTTATTTCCTCTGCTTTTTCTTCTGGAAGATGATATAATGCTGATTCCACATTGGCAATTATCTCTTCCACAGGAATTTTACTGGGTGTGATTGCAAAATTTCCTCCTTTGCTTAAGACTGAGGTTTCTTCTGGGGAGAGTTGGCATCCTGATAAGTTGATGATGATGCGCGTGGTGTCTAGTGTAGGTTTCTGTTGGCTAGTTTGGCATTTATTGAATTTCTGTTTTTGTCTGGCTGTGTGGTTCATCATTTCTTTTTCCATCTTTTTGTAAGAGAGGCTATCAATCTTGTCCCAATCTTGGCTTCTCATTTTTTGGCTGATAGTGATGTGTAGGCCTAGTAGTTCTTTGTCTGTGGAGTCCAGTTTTTTGTGGGTTGTGTGGATTCTTTCCCATAGGAGAGCATGTTCCAGGCGGTCGTAGATGCGGCTGGCCTGTGCGGAAATGATGGTCCTTTTTGTCCTGAGAAAGGCTGGTATGGTTTTTGTGTCTCTGCAGCGTAGTAGAAATGTTAAGGAACATAGTAGGTGTGCTCTTTTGCTTCGGAGTATTTCCAGTCTCCGGGTCTGTCTGACTGTTTCCTCCCCGTAGAGGCGTTCAATATATTCGCGAAGGCTTTCACGGCCGGGATCTAATGGTTGTTCTGGGTTTTTCGGGCTCTTGGGCTGTGTTCTGAAGGTTGTTCTTCCTGACGTTTTGCCAGTCTGGCGAAATGTCAGGAAGAACAACCTTCAGAACACGGCCCAAGAGCCCGAAAAACCCAGAACAACCATTAGATCCCGGCCGTGAAAGCCTTCATGTTTTTTGTTATTGGTGTATTGTTGTGATAAGGGGGAGATGGTCTGTCAGTGTAATTGATGGGTGTCCTTAGCTAGTCTTTTGTGTGCAGTGATCACCAGTCCTTGTGGCTGAGTAGAGTTTGTTGACCTTTTGTAGGCTGTATTTTTCAGTGCTGGGAGCCAGGCTTTGTTGAATTTTAGACTTTCTTCTTTTTTGTTGAAGCTCTGCTGGTGTTTGTGGATTTCAATAGCTTCCTTGTGTACTCTAACATAATGATTGCTGGTGTTGTCCAGTACTAGCTACTGCCAATTTTTCCATTTGTTTTAGTCTGCAGTGTCTTTCATGTTCTTTGAAAAAAGAAGAAAGTCCCAGTGCTGTATAAATTAAGGATTTATACAGATACAGTTTAGACTGTGTCCTTCTTCATGAGGTATACATGTAAGATTGCATATATTTCAGTGTTACCATAGTTGTCTCATGCAATCTTACATGTATAGCTCATGAAGACACAGTCTAAACTGTATCTGTATAAATCCTTAATTTATACAACACTGAGACTTTCTTCTTTTTTCTGTTGCTTTTACATTCTCTTTGCTGTTGCATTTGTTCTTACTCTTGAAAGTGTTTATAATTTTATATCCCATAGTACAATCAGTAGAATTTCCTTCAGCAATTGCCTGCTCTATAGATCTACCACAGCAACCCACATTGAAAATATATGTCAATGAAGATCAGATTTCAGTCAGTCAGGCCTCTTTAAAAAATCAGATGTGTCCATAGAATTCCTTTGACTGGAATTCAGTTATGTTCTGTGGATAGAACTAATTCCTTTATTAGCACTGTGGAGATGTGTGATTCCTTGTTCCTCTGGAACCTTCTGTGCATTCATAGTATCTACTCTACATGTTTGGAGGGCCATTTTGAGAAGATACGGGCAGAGGAGAAGATGAAGGGGAAAACATACATTGATCAAATGGATTTCTATTAAGATCAGATTCAACCCCATGAGCAGAAATAATGGGTCAATGAAGACATACACAGCCCTATGTATATTTTATCCTACCTCTTCCCTCATACCTTCTGACCATTATTTCTGTGCAGCTAATCACTAAAACAGCTCAGATTCCAAATGTCATAACAGTAGATAGAAGTGGCTTTAACCAATTGTTTGTCCAAGCTGCAGCAGACCCATTGAGTCACTGGTGTTTGCATGTGTTGACAAACAAAAACCTGACTGATTCAGTGGGTCTACTCTAGTTGATACTAACACCTTTATTTATCCCACAACATCTGAAAGAAGTCTTAACAGCAGCTTACAAAGCTATGAATGGGAAGGTGGTATAGTATTGTTAGGTCAATTAAAACTACCACTGTATTATCTGAAGATGGGCTCATTCAAACTATCCCTCTTTTCTACTTTCTTGTACATTTAATTTACAAGATCCTGTTTGTCTAAATGTTCCTATGTCCAGGATCTAGTGGAGAAATGCAGTTTGTGAACTAGTAGCAAACCACCACTAGATGGATATACTACACTGCTATTTCTCTGACTACAGAAGTGTTTATTGGGAGTCTAAAAGCAGATAATTCTGCCTGATGAATAAAAGTGTTGCTCTAAAAAGATAACCATCCCATCCCCTGGGGGTTTAAGTGGAAACATCTCCATAATGAAAGCAGCGGGTAAACTCAGCAACATCTGGCAGGAGAGAAAAGACCTTAAGTTTGCTGACTTCTCTTCCCTCCCCCCCCCCCGAGTCAAGCAGAGTTCTTCTTCTGCTAGATCCATGCATCCGATCAGTTCACCAAATAATCTCCAGTGCCTGGCTATAGAAGACCCTGTTTTAAAGGGGGGGGACATTGAAATGAAAGGTTTAAGCTTTAAACAACTGCACTTAAATTATTAATGCCAAATTATATAAGGCTGAGAGTTCGGTGATAATGTCACAACATAAGGAGCTAGAGACGATGATAGCATTGTGAGACCAGAGGTGAGGCAATTGAAGCTCTCGCCGGAGTGTTGTCCTTCCCTAAGAAGGAACAGGAGACCCAGACAGAGACAACGGCTCCCCGCGTCATGACAATGCATCAGGGAGTGGACACCCGGGATCTAGAGCGGGGTATGACATGACTCTTGGTAGCAACCCAAACAGGGTTGGAAAAGGCAGGAACAAGAGAGAGAGGAGGACTGTTGGTCGAGGTGGGAAATGCTGATATAAAAGGGGAACGAGATGCAATACCTGGGGGTTGGGAGTTAATATGGGTAGAAGATCCCTGGACAAGGAGATGTGAGAAAGTGAGGGTGCCTCGGGAGGAGGCAGATTACAGAAGGAGGCGTGGTTTACCTCCCAAACCATCTTAGTGGGGGGAATCCGAAGCTAGAGAGTGGCGGAGGCGTCTGAGGGAAGAAAAGGGAGCGGTGGAAAGAGAGGAGCGAGAGAGACAAGCATGGCGTCTGGAGGAGGCTCACCGGAGGAGGTATTTACCGGACCTTGGGACCCCTATGCAGAGGGAGTCGACCCCTTCGACCTGGAGGGAAGAGATGAGGAGACCCTTCCCCTAATAGACATTGACGTTGACAACCGAGAGGATGTAGACACGAACCCTTTCGTCAAGGGTCCTTGGTATGAATCCGGTTATAACCCGTTCTTGCAAAACTTATGGACACCCTTGTTTGACCAGTTGGCAGCGAGAGACAAAACTACAAACAAGTTCGATGTTGATAGTTCTTTCTTTAATGTTCAAATAAACCCCAGTTCTGATTTCACAAAGACTGAGCAGCCTGTGTTCGTGTCTAGTCAGCCTGAGGTCATAGTACAACCCTCACAAGCATTTCATAGTTAAAAGCTTTGAACATTGCCTACCAATGTGGTGTACACATGCTAAACTCCTAGAAATACCCACATCTTGTCTTCATCTCACATGCACCAAACAAGCATGCTAAGGAACCAAGGGCCCTGGTTACAATAAATGTTTGTGTGTTTATGTGCATGTGTGCGTACATGCTTCACCATACAATAGGAAGCTGAAACCATCTTTCTTTTTGGGCCATGAACTACGGTTCCACCTATTAAGAACATAATTGCTGAAGAATCTTCACTGAAAAGGTTTAAATTTGATCCATGTCTAGACTTGGAATATAGCTTTACGTTGCCGAAGTCAAGCAATAGCACAGACCAAACAGTGGCAAAGCCCAGCCTGTCCAGGATTTTCTTCAGCTTTAACAGATGTTAATAGTACTCTGGGAAGAAGCCAGAGGACTTATTTCTGGTGCTCCTTCCTACACACGCATCTTTATGCTCAATAGTAATCTGTGCAGGCATATTGCCACTGGTAGTCAAAACTGAGGCTCACACTCTATTTCTTCTAGTAGCCCTATTTTTCTTCTACCTTGCTCTTCTACCTCAAATTCAGACAGCACTCTCTGTGTCAGCCTGATACGCATGTGTTTGCCCTACGCTCATACAAATTGTATTTGTGATGGATGCAGGCTCTTTTAAGCGACTAGGGTTAAGGAATCTCACTGAAAGTCCAAATCTGATCCACAAGGGTCCCCAGCCTCCAAAGAATAGTGTGTGTGGGGGGGGGGGGTTGTCTCTGGATGGAGGGAGAATTCATGCACCCAGAAAGGTTAGGTTGGGGAGAGGATTTTTACATATGAGAGAGGAGAGAGAGCAAGAGAGACAAATGGTGGTGAGTTCTTTTCCAACTTCATATATAAAAAAATTAAGTGCACAATTATTAGCATGTTTCTGTAGATTATTATGCTCATGCTTTCACCGCCTGAGTTCATGCAACAACGTCATGCCAATGGAGAATGCAAAATTAGAGAAGCAAATTCCCTGAAAGCTTTGTAATGCTGTGTTTTAATGGTTTCTTGTAACCATCTAAGTCTTTCTGCCCAAATGATGTTTGCCAATGTATCTTTTTGCTAAATTATAGGATGTCAGATGTGCTTCATGAGCCGTTTTCAGGGTCAAGTAACATTTATATTCCAGTGAAGCAGATATAAGTGTTATTCTGACATTACTGTATATCGCACACTAGGGACTGGTTTTTTTAGTTACCTCTGTATGTTGAAAATATAAATATCATTTAGCATAGCAAACAAGGCAGAAAGACCGTATGGTATAATGGGCAGTGTACTGGTTTTGAATTGTGTTGAACAAAAAATGTTTTTATTAAAACAGATTGCTATAATTTATATTTTAAAAAAAGCATAGGGTAGGAATTCTCTCTCTCTCTCCTCTCCAGGCCACGAAGCCTGGGTAAAATAATATGGAGGATAGGTTGTTACCCAACCAGTAAATCCCCCCTCTCCATGTCACTGAACTTGTTCAGTGGAAAGGCAAGAGCCTTTACAACTGGTTCCAGCAACGTCGCGGGAGTTGACAGAATGACACGAACTGCCTCCGGGACTCTGGCTCTGGATTTTGCCTCGAGGTTGACTCCTGAAGCCTTTTCCATTGGTGGATATATCCACAAGGCAGTGGAGGTTTGAAATTGGAGTTTTCCTTCTCCTAGATGGGCTGCCTTCCCAGGCTAATGAGTCCCACCTACCCACAGAATATAAATTCATGAAACCTGCTGAAAAGTTAAGGCAGCAGGAAAATAAGGAGGTCCAACTATGAGAGGCACTGACTCTCTAAAGGAAGCCACAGGGTTGAGTCTACAGGAACTGAGCAGGACTGCTGAGGCCAGGACATTCTAGAGGTCACTCACTTATAAGATCACCATAAGTCAGAGACGACTGATGGTACATAACAAAACAAACAAACAAACCCATCAGTTCAGAGTGCCAACATTCTTGCTTGGAAGCACCTGTATCTTGGTTATAAAATCTTTTAACTGCACACAGCACTGACCTTTAGCACAATGCAACAGCAAGCAATCTATTTTTAATAGAATCATGAAACTAAAATCCAGCAAACATTTCACTACTAGCCAGGAAACAAGTTAAGCAAACACTATCCTTAATTAAAGTTTGGCCAACTAGAAATGCAGTGCTAAGTGATTTATTCAGATCCTGAAAAATATCCCCATACTTATTTTAGTACCATTTTATATGAAGCGGGAAAGGGAGGGAAGCCATCTTGAGTGCATTAACTGAATTGGTGGTATTGGGAAGAGTTTAAAAATAAATATATATCTCAGAGTAGTATTATATTTATTGCACTTAATTTAACAAATTATTGCAGGAACAACATCGACAGCATTTTCCCTGTAAAATTATTATACTTAAATGAACTTTTGACAATGTATTAATTACAAGGACATGACCACATTTATTCTGCTGATCCAGTAATTACATGCATTAAAGAAATATTTATCAACAGACCATGCAGTGTACATAGGTGGTGTGGGGGAGAGGGTGCAAGGTTTCCTTGCCAAGTTGTGCTTTCTCTTTTCAAGGACTTATTTTTTTACTGCTTGAGAAGCCTTTTCCAAACTTTCCCTCATCAACCTGTGAAGGAAATGCATAGGCACAGTATATTTGCCCTTCAGCTGCACATAGATAGCAGCCCCTGGGGGACAGCCCTGTATATTGAAGTCTACAGAACTACAGTGTCACAGGATCATAGACTGTAAACCATAGAGTTCACAGTGACATGCAAAAGGTGTCAGAAGGCTCCACTTGGAACACGAAACCACCTTTGTGTGACCAGTACATTCTTCCTTTGCAATTCTGGGCCAACTCAAATTTCAACCAAAAAAAAGCGTGCTGCTTATATATCACCTTATAGTGCTTAAAGCACTCTCTGAACAGTTTACAATTGTCAAAACTTAATTGTACAGGCTACACACTGTTTTCCCCCCATCAGTAGTGAGCTTCTTCAAAGGATGGAAGACTAAGTCAACCTCAAGCCAGCTGTCAGATCCGTTGGTATCGAATGTTGACCAGGAGAGTTTTGGCTGCAATACTACAGTTTAGCCAGTGCACCGTGAGGCTTCTTTAAAACCCGTTTTGAATGAGATGCAGAATTGGTGGTTGTGGCAAAATAAAAAATAAATATGTTTTTTTAAGAAGCCCCCCCCCCAGTGTTTTCTTATACTCTGCAGATAGGAACAAGCAGAAAGCAGCTGTAAACGAGTTCTGCCATTCTGCCATTGTGTCTCTTGTCGACCGTCAACCTCTGTCTATGGAGCAGAGAGAAACTGAATTTCTAGAGACATCCAACTCCTTGGCTTTGTTCTCTGAATCGTCTCTTCGTCTCATTGTATAGCTTTTTTGGGCTGTCATACAGAGCATCATCATCATCAAGAACCTGGCAATCTAACTGGCTGTATAAAGATAGCTACAAATCTGGGAAGCCCAAGGTGAATGCTCCATTTCTGCTGTGACCTTTGAGGGAGCAACTCTCTCTTATTCAGTTAACCCTCATTTTTCCAGCTATGTCTGCATATGCAGATGTGTGAAGATAGGAGAAGAGCAGAATACTGTACACTGTTTCAATTCCTGACATCCATGTATTTATTACAGCTTTGGAATGCTGTATATGGATGTACAAAGGTATTCACATAGGATTTTTACAAGTCCGTGGGAGCACTTCCAAATGAAGGGGCTCAGATCACTTGGTGAGATTCTGTATACATCCAAGATTCCAATAAACCCATGCAGTTTTAGCAAGACCATTGGGCACGACCCATCTTTTTTTCTCTCTAAAAGGTCATACTGAGGGCTGAAATGGGAAGAGGGCTGAGAATGATACCAGTCTGTAAAAATGGAAACAAAGTCATATGAACTGTTAGTAATGACAAGGTTGCTGTTCAAGCAGTCATTGCTAAGGGTTCAGAGTTACAAAGTTTTCCATCAAGCCACCAACAGGTCTTTTTCCTTCCACTTCCTTCCAAAAAGAAAATTTGATTATCAAAACAGGCAATATAGGTGGAGGGAAGGCTACATTCAGGGACTGCCTCCTCTCCTCTTAGCTGAGTGAAAAATTCTGAAAACATGATACCAAGGGGAAATATTTAATCACTCAACCCCTCAAGCTCTGACACTGCCTTAAGAAATATGCCTGATAGACTTTGCCCACCCAGCTCGGAATAAAGAGGCGAGACACAGAGGCTGGGCTATATTGGCGCCACAACTTTATTAACTATTTAATTTTTAATTCCCCTTTCACAAGGGGGCCTACAGTAGTGCAAAACCTATCTGAATCTGATGTACCTTTCATCTGGACCAGACCACCCAGGGGTGAGTTTTCTGGCACTGAAGCATGCTGTCATCTGAACAGCACGTCTTCTGCCACTCAAGTGTAGGAATGCCTCCGAAGCCTTAGCCCACCCGCTTCCCTTTCTTACCTTTGCACTACCGGCCATGACACAGGGCTACTTGTATGCCCCATGCCCATCACCATGATCAAAAAGTTTGGCCCTGGGGCACCCTTGCAGATCCTACAATAATATGTTGAGGCCCCGGTCTGAAAAATGTTCTCCATCTGGTCTAAAAAACTAGGACTGGTTCACTTGTATATCAGGATGCTTGACCACTGGCCCCAGGCCAGCCTTTATGGCTCTGCTCACTTCTTGATTCACTCCGTGCCTTATACGGTCAATACATCTGGAGTCACACTCAGCCCACCATCCCCTTCCATAGTACCTTCACTATGGTCCCTGCGTACATGAAAAACCCTGGGAGCCAATTGGCCCAACACCATTCTGGCTTCCTCCTCCTAAACCTCTCCTTGTCCTCTTCTTTGTCTCCCTTCTCTGTTCAGGAGCTCAAAGACAGCAACATATTTTCCTCTCTAGATCTTCTCTACTGTAGCTGGCAAAAGGTGGTTACCCGGCAGGAGGGACTGGTCCCCATAAGGAAGAGCATCGATAGGTACAGAGTTGTATTCAGTATTTCGAATGGAGGGAAAAGATGCAACCTTTGCACATTCCAAAAAGCCTGGCTTCTGACTGGGAAGGGGCCATTATGGATAAGGCTCCATCCAAGGCTTCGAATCTGGTTCAGGCCCCACTGCATGTGTTACAACCCCTCCCTTGTCAGGACACTGGTGCGGCCTCATTAGGCCTGGTGGTAGTGAGTTCACTGCCCTCCAAGGCAATAAGCCCTCGTCCTGTGCTGATTTCTTGTTGGGTGCCGCTCACCTGGGTTAGGTGCTGCAACCACAATTGCATGCCTGCCATCTGCCACAACATTCACTCCTTCACTACAGTCCTGCACCGTTGCTGCTGAGACAGCCATCCCCCGGTCCCCACCACCAACTTCCTCCGTCTGTGTCTCCCCTGTCATCTGTACTGGTAGTCCTTCACTGAGAACCTGGGAAATATATCTCTTTAAAAATCAGGTGAGGCAACTACTGAGGATGCTCTGGAGGGGCACGGGTGCTCAGTGTCTAAAATGGCAATGCGGGGCCAGCATTATGTCTCCTAGTTGCTTCAACTCAGCCATCTTATGTACTTTGGAGTCCCTCTGAGACCTTCTATGTGTGGTTGCTCCATCTGCCCCCTTAGCAAGCCCCTGCTCCTGCTCTAGAGCACTCAGCTTCACAAGAATAGCTCCATAATCAGGTCATTGCTCATCCTTAGAGGAAGAGACTGCTGGAAGTGATCCAGCTAGGGCAGCTAGGACCCTTCGTTTTGCTGGCTGATTGACTTTCTTATTGCCCTGACCGTTCTTAGGCCCCATGACTCATCCTATGCAGTATAGTTGCAGTCCTTCCATAGCTTGATCAAATTTATGGAGCCAGTCACACGTTGTCTCTTCCTTTCCTTTCCTTTCTTTTCTTCTCTCTCTCTCTCACTCACTCTCTCTCTTTTTTAAGCCTTTGGGTTTTTTAAAAAATCTTACTACAACTATTATTTCTTCACCTCCCCCCCTCTCTTTTTGGAAGTGTGAGTGGCTAGGGCCCCAGCCCCTACCCCTTGCAGGGCAGCACCCCTCAACCAAAATCTCATTTCCTCCTACCTCATTGAATTCTCTCTCATCCACTCCTCACTTACTTTTTTCTCATTTTTCTTTTTTACAAACTGTTCCTTATCCCACATTGTTTTTTCCTCTTTTTAAAAATTCTAGTCCCTTAATTCAGAACCCCACCACCACTTTTCCAAGCAGCAGGTGTGTGCTGCTGCACCAACCCAACTTCGGCCTTCCACATGACCAAAACCAAAATTGCCACCCTCGATCTCACAGCCTCTCCCCGTGCAGTCCACAGCAGAAACGAGGCTGAGACAGGGAGGCTAAGCCTTATAAAGGCTGGCTGGCTTTCCCCCTCCTTCAGTCCTGACATCATCATCCTGCGCTCACTAGTGGGCAGGCAAAGAATCCCTGCTTCAGGAGCTCCGCACCTCGCGGTGCAGCCTTTCCATCCAGAAATTTTGGGACATTCATTTATATTTTTTCTGCACTCTGTGAAGATCAATGTGGCTTCACAAAAAGTTCAGAGGACCTGAAAACAAAAAAGGCTGTATATAGGAAGTAGAAGGAAGGCCAGATCACAAAGGAAGACTACAGACAAGTAGCAAAGAACTGCAGGGATAATGTTAAGAATGGAAAAAGCTGAGAAAGAACTGAGGTTATCAAGAATTGCTAAATCAACAACAAAATCATTCTTCAAATACCTGTATAGCAAAAGATAGAGAAGAGAAATAGCTGAGCTATTCAGCGAGTATGGAAAAAATTGTAACAGATGACAAAGAAATTGCAGAAGTGCTAAATTCTTACTTTAGCTCAGATTTTCTTCCTAAAAAGACTATAGCCCTCTAATTAAATGTGAAGTACAAGTGAAGGGGGCAAGATTGTAGTTTGAGGTTGATAAACAAGTAGTGAAGGAATATCTTATTACTTTGAGTGAATTTAAATCTCTAATGAACTGCATCTAAGACCACTGAAGGAACTGGTTGAAGAACTCTGAGAACAGATGTCTATTGTTTTCTTGAAATTATGGAGGATGGGTGACGTACTGGATGACTGAAAGAGGACTAACATTGTTTCTGCCTTTCAACAGGGCAAAAACCAGGAAACTAAAGACCTATCAGACTGACATCAATCCCAGGTAAAATTCTGGAGCAGATTATAAAGCAGTCATTCTTCAAGAACCTTGAAAACAGTGCAGTAGTAACTAGAATTCAACACAGATTTGTTGAGAACAAACCCCACCAGACTAATCTTCTCTTGCTTTTTGATCAGGTGACTTCCCAGGTACACTGTGGGAATGCTGTTTATCTCATATATCTTGCCTTCAGCAAAGCTTTTGACAAAGTGCCTCATGATCTTCTGATTAGCCAGCAAATGAGTTTCTCCTCTTCTCCCTATTTTCCTCTCTTACTCCCCATGTGAACCACAGTGTGATATTGTTGTCTCCTGTTTATTTCTTCCACAAGTAGTTTCATCTAAACATGGTCTCCTGTCCAGGGGTCCTCCATTTCCAACCAACCCCATCACCTCCCTTTCTTTCTTTTTCTCCTCCGCCTTTGCCACCTCTGTCTCCCAGTCTAGCTCCTTTTCACCTTCTAAATTCTCCTCAGCCCCTGTCAGCAGATATCCCTCTACTATTGGCTCTTCCCCTTTCCTGCCTCCCTCTAGCTCCTCTTTCCCACTCTTTTTCTCCTCTATTCTCAATTGGGCCACTGTTGGTATCAGAGAAGAATCCATCATGACTGAATGTGTATGCTGTCTCATATCCCTCTATTGCTGTCTCATATCCCTCTATTGTGGGTGCTTGAGGGAATGGCTCACACTCCTCTTTGCTGCTGAGAAGTGGTTCCTTCTCACTGGAGCTCACTAACATGCTTTTGCAGTTGTTAAAAACATTCCCATTAAAATTCTGCCTTGTTTATGCC
Organism: Pogona vitticeps; assembly: GCF_051106095.1. Classification (NCBI taxonomy): domain Eukaryota; kingdom Metazoa; phylum Chordata; class Lepidosauria; order Squamata; family Agamidae; genus Pogona; species Pogona vitticeps. Next base: position 217,939,045 of record NC_135783.1, on the reverse strand, counting down.
CACAACTACACTTGGACTGATAATGCTAGGATTTCCTTGGCATCATCTCATTCCCTGAACTGTCACTCTTAACTCTGATATCTAGAGAATGACCCCCAAAATCTGAGCCAAAGTTTGAGACTGGTCAACTCTATCCACGGCTTGCATTGCACAGACCAGATTCAACAGAAGCTTCTGTGTTGGGTCCCCAGATGGACTACAACTCCCAGGAATCCTGGCCAGCACAGCTAGTAGTAAAGGCTTTGGGTTTTTATTTTAATCTAAGAACATCTGGGGAGCCCGGTTGAGAAACACTGTGTTAGGACTTTGGGTCCTTACAGTTAGTCGATTGAGTGGTTGAGGTACTCTACAATGAAAGTTGCTTGTTGAAAGCATCCAAAATGTTTTACTGCCTTAGGCCAATAAGAACATGCCATCTTACCTCCCATTTCTAACAAGAGATAGAGGTGATACAACCTCTGCTGTACTTTGGAATAAAAGACCAAAATTATCCTTGTACAGGTTTCCACCACTACCAACTCCACCCAAGCAAATTAATTACATAAAGGGAAACATTATTTAGATTACTCCACAAACAGTTGACTTGTTTGGAATGGTTTGTTAGCTTGCTGTCTGAATCAAGCACGGGAGGGCTTGATTAAGTACCTTAACAAGTATAACCCTTGAACTTACTTTAGCATCTGTTCTGTTGACAGAGTGAAGGAATGATTTAGGGTCTGGAGTCAGCTGAAGTCTCCTCAGTGTTGTTATCTCTCTTGGGTGGGGTCCTTGAGAAAACACACTGATTTGCTGTTAACTGAAAGAAAACTGCTCTTCTATTATATATATATATATACCAGCCACTAGAAGAATCCATCATGACTGAATGTGTATGCACAGTTACTCTTTTGTGAGGTTGGAGTCAGGATAAGCATTGTAAAACAATGTTCCTATTATTACTGTTTGATTGTTTGTGGTGCTTGATCCAGCCAGAGGTTTTGAAAATAAAATAATAAAGAAATGCAAGGTAGGTTGAAATCAAACATTACCGAGGCTTATGCAAATAAAGGAAATTACAATCCTATTTGAATACCATGCAGAGTGTCTACTTGGATGTGCATTTTCTGCTATGTTTAAGTTAAACAAAACACTAAATGACTATGTAGTATGACATCTCATTAATATGTTTCTATTCACATCTGTGCCTTGTGTATAAAAAACCAGGCAGCTCCAGTGATAAGAGATTAGGTCCTTTAATTAGAAACAAATGACAAATCACTGTTAACCCCATGTGATGCTTTCTAAAACTTCCATCAAAAATTCCTCTTAAAACATTATTAAACACAAGTTCACTAAATCTACTTCCTAGAAAGTGCCATTTAACAAAACTCAGGCAGGATGTTAATACTGGGAGCGAATTACAGGTTGCCAAACCATTTCCTACAAGAGGATTGACAAGGGATCATTTTGTTATGGGGCCACCTCCCGCGTGTTGTGACAACCAGTCATTACACCTCTGAGCACAGCACTCAGCTGTAGGTTTCTACAGGATGCAAATAGCTCCAAATGGGTTCAATTTAGAGAAGGCAGATAATGTATCATTCACTTCTTTAAGGTAGAAGCTTTTAATTTACAAAGGAGGGGGGGGGAAAGGAAACAGAGTTCGTTTCAGTTTCTAGAGGGGAGAAAAGCGATCAACTTAACAAAACACACTATAGAAACGCATACACAATTTTTTAAAAAATAAAAAGCTTAATTTGCTGGTTGCCCTCCGACCTGCACACACATACTTATACAGTCATGTCTCACTCACATTCTGTCTTTCTCATTCTGTGTGTGTGTGTGTGTGTGTGTGTGTGTAAGAGAGAAAGAGAGATTGTGTGCATCCTCTTGTGCTACCCCCACTTTGAAATCTATAGGACTGAACTTGTACTCGTAACTCACTTGTCACATTCACCTGAAAGGGATTGAATGGTATGACTAGCTTGCATTGGATCATGACCATAAAGTGGACTAACAATTATCTAACCTTACTTAGGTGGCAATTGTGGCTATCTGTTTTAAAATAAGAAGAGTGGCTGACTTACATAGAACTTACTAAAGCCTAATTCAGGCATAAATGTACTTTGCTTCCTTCACAGACTTAGAGGAAAGCAACCATCTGTCATTGTTTTCTTTATGTGATTACCTCTGAGTCTGAAGATGAGAGCTTCTGCCTTGTGTGTAGGTGCCACACATTAACAGGATCTTCTCCTTTTCAGACTTGTCCCATTTCACACTGAGAAAGCAACGAGGGAGGGGTGGGTCTAGCCGCTTTTGTCTGAGTTGATGAGGCTGGATTAGAGAACACATGCAACTCTCCTGTGTTGTTGGCAACTAATAAATAATCTTTGTCAGAAAGTAGCCTGCAGCCTATCTAGAATAAGCATTTTGCTGTATTACCTGGAACGTCTTAGATTCCCAAAGTGTAAATAAATGAGGCAAACAGGTGAGAAGAAAAGTGTTGTCTTTTGCTTCTTTAAAAGGTAAGTATGGAAAAAAGGTAAGGCCCTGTGGAAAAAATAGATGGGAATATGTTTGTCTGAGGTGACTGTTTGCAACTCAGCTTATACTGAAGAAGGTGCATATCTTGCGGATCAGCATAAAGAGAGAAGAACCTCCCCAAATGAGAAAAATCCCTTCATGTTGTAAAAACCACAACAATTTATCTAATAAATAATAACTGGACCATACATGTTTTAACTTGTAGTACTGATAAAGAGGCATGGAAGGGATTAAAATTAACTCATGCAAGAGAGGAATGGGATCATACCTATCACTCCACAGATTTCTCTTAAATATAAATATGAGTGAATTGTTTCATAGAAGCTGGTGACATTTTGAGTGTCAGTTAGGGATGCATAAGGGCAGATTCTCAGATGCTTTCATTTTGGGTTCTTTTGGGGGGCTCCACTTGCACTTTGGGGTCCTTTCAGATATTTGGTTTTTCGGTAATCCCAAAGGGCTCCAATCTTTCATGTACTTTCACTCAGTGTTCCTCATTCTGGTCTCTGGCACTGAACATCATTAAGCCCTACAGAACCCTCAAAACTACTCAAAAAAATCAGAGTCAAGGACAACATGCAGTCATCCATTCCAGTGGTTCCCAAGCTGGGGCTCCCAGATGTTCTTAGATTGCAGCTCCCAGAAATCTTTGATAGTACAGCTAGTGGTGAAAGCCTTCAGGGAGCTGCAGTCCAAGAACCTCAGGAGACTCAAGGCTGGAACTACTGATCTATTCCAAAAGCAGGCAGTGCAACAATAGAGCCTGGGAAACATAATTATCAGACCTTTACAGCAAGCATTTTACATTACATCCTAGTTAGCATCAGCAGCAGCAAACACACCAAATGAGAAGCATACTCAGATTCGCTAGATCTCACCATCACCATTTACTAGATCTATGACCTTCCAAATGAGAAAATCCAAATGAAATATGATAGCTTCATCACACATCCTTTCAGAATCCCAAATCTATATATTTCAGAGGCTTTCTATTGTAAAGCTACAAAAGAGCCTAAAATTGAAAGAAAAAGTCTCCTTCATGTTTTTTCCTCTTCAAGTTAGCCTGACAGTCCCATTCCTAATGACAATTGGAAAGTTTTTTTGGATCACTTTTATAATGCCTGGGACTGCTGAATAGCTCAGTGGTTTAGGCACTTCGATGTGGAGCCAGAGGCTGGGAGTTCAATTCCCTACTTGGCTCTTTGACAGGGGCTGGACTCGATGATCCATTGAGTCTCTTCCAGCTCTGCAGTCATAAGATTATTTATTTATTTATTTATTTATTTATTTATTTATTTATTTATTTATTTATTTATTTATTTATTTATTTATTTATTTATTTATTTATTTATTTCCATCATTGAACAAGGGAAGAGCAATAGATCATCACTCATATTGTTGCTGTTTAGTTGTTAAGTCGTGTCCGACTCTTCATGACCTCATGGACCAGAGCACGCCAGGCCCTCCTGTCTTCCACTGCATCCCGGAGTTGGGTCAAATTCATGTTGGTTGCTTTGGTGACAAGTGAGTTACGAGTCCAACCATCTCATCCACTGTCGTCCCCTTCTCCTCTTTCCTTCACACTTTCCTAACATCAGGGTCTTTTCCAGGGCTCTTCTCATCACATGGCCAAAAAAGCAGAACCTTTAAAAAGAGATAAATCAAAAGATATATTCAATGTACTGACATAAGTGTTGCCTTTATTTCTTTATTTGTTTAGTTTCCAAAAGGAAAGAGAGAGAAAAAACAATTTTTCAGAGCAATGTAATAGATGGAATACTTAATTTCATGTAAAAGCCAAGCTTTCTGTACAGCTTTGGTAGTGAAAAATGATTCATTCATGCTAAACATCTGCAAACTGATACAATGAATCCGGTCTGATGCCTAGGACGTGGACACAGGCTATAGTAATCCCGATTTACAAGAAGGGCGACAAGAAATCCCCAAACAACTATAGACCTATAAGTCTGCTCGACATTATTGGGAAGATGTACGCCAGTCACCTACTTCACAAACTTCAGGATTGGCTACTAGATCAAGACATCTTGGGCCCCGAACAAGCGGGCTTTAAGGCAGGAAAGTCTACACTAGACCACTGCCTGATCTTATCCCACATGATCTCCAAATACGCTTCACAACCCAATACCCGCCTCTATGCTGCCTTCTTAGACCTAAAAGGGGCCTTCGACTCCATCAATAGAGACATCCTATGGCTAAAGCTCGCTAGGCTGGGTATGGATAGGAGGCTCCTATTTCTAATTCAAAAATTGCACGCAGGCTCCACATGCCGTATAAAAATTTCGTCGAAGGGGGCCCTTTCCAACCCCATTCTCGCCAACAGAGGAGTGAAGCAAGGCTGCGTCCTGGCTCCCACCCTGTTCAATTTATTTATTAATGACCTCGCCCCACTTCTACGCAATACCATCGGACACAGCCCCAAATTAGGCCATCTACAGACACCGATCCTACTGTACGCGGACGACATGGTCCTTCTTTCCCGTACAAGGGTCGGCCTAAAGCGGCTCATTACCTGCTGCCTTGACTATCTATCACATAACAACCTTCAATTAAACTTCGAGAAAACCAAAATCATAGTCTTTGGCAAGGCTTGGAAATCTTTCCCATGGTCCTTCCATGGGCAATCTATCCAGCAGGTCAGAGAGTTCAAGTATTTGGGTGTTTTCTTTCACTACCGTCACTCCTGGACAACTCACCAACGGGCAGCAACTAAGTCCGCCAAGCTCTCGGCACAAGCCATTCTACGTTTCCATCACACCTGGGGCCATGGCTACATCCCCGCTGCCCTCCAGATCTTCAACTCGAAATCAGTCTCACAGCTCTTATACGGCGTCCCCATCTGGATGTCTTGACTACACAGCTCCGTGGAGAGAGTCCAATCTGTATTTCTATACAAAATCTTAGGCCTTCCCCACTGTGTGCCATATGCTGCCCTATGTCTTGAATGCGGTCAACAGAGAATTGAAACTAGGGCCTGGCTTAGTTTCTTAAAATACTGGGTCAAAATCTGTTTTCTCTCTCCTAAGGACACCCTACTTCAAGCCTTGCTTGCTGACAGTTTGTTACCCAAAGGCCTGGCCCTATTCTTAAAGAAAATCAAGACCCTAGGGCTGTCACCAGACTTAATGGGTTCAATACCCCCCTCCAGGGTCTTCCAAACCATCAAAAACAGGGTCTTGGACATAGAAAGGCAAACGCTGTTTAGCGCGGCCCTGAAAGTCTGCTCTCCGCTGCACTTTCAGCTACCTCTCACCCTCGGACGCAGACCTAGCTACCTTCATCTTCTAGAACAGCCACAAGACCGCTGGGCATTCACCCTCGCTAGATGCAACATACTACCATCAAGTCTAGCACAGGGCAGGTATAGGGGCTTACCAACAGAACTGAGAGTTTGCCCATGTGGGCAGGGAAAGACTGAATCCCTGCAGCACATGCTATTTTATTGCACACTGTACAAGGATATCCGCCTGTCACATCAGATGGTCTTTCTCCCCTTTCATTCCGGATGGGCAGACCTGAGGAAAATACAATACCATCTAGGTGACCTTAGTAAGGAAGTCACTCTATCAACCGCTAGATACGTCCAGGCCATTATCCAGAGACGCTGCAACATGCTCCCCCAAAACGAGGGGCTCCAACTATGATTTTCTGGTTCCTCCTCCCGCCAGTAATGAATCTTTCCCCGGTATTTTATTGTTTTATTGTCTTATTTATGCAGCATGCCAATAAAGGTTTCTGTACTACTGTACTACTGGTGACAAGTGAGTTACGAGTCCAACCATCTCATCCACTGCCGTCCCCTTCTCCTCTTTCCTTCACACTTTCCTAACATCAGGGTCTTTTCCAGGGCTCTTCTCATCACATGGCCAAAAAAGCAGAACCTTTAAAAAGAGATAAATCAAAAGATATATTCAATGTACTGACATAAGTGTTGCCTTTATTTCTTTATTTGTTTAGTTTCCAAAAGGAAAGAGAGAGAAAAAACAATTTTTCAGAGCAATGTAATAGATGGAATACTTAATTTCATGTAAAAGCCAAGCTTTCTGTACAGCTTTGGTAGTGAAAAATGATTCATTCATGCTAAACATCTGCAAACTGATACATCTTATGCTTTGTAATATACAAAGAATGACGCTCCCTCCCTCATTCATGAAGGTGGCCACACCTGCAAGGTATAGAAAGGCATTACATTGGAATGCTTTATGTGAGTAAAACTTTGGCTTAAATAGCATTTGGCTCATGTCCCCATGGAATTGTGCAATCCCTGAAGAATAAGGATGGGGGGGAAATACTTTCTAAATTCCATATTCTCAGTTCAGGCTTTCTATTTTAAGATGATGAGATCCTAGATGAGGAACTATAAAGATTTCTTGCCTCCAGTCATGTGAAATGAAACACACACACCCTCCCCTCCAAGCCTTTGGAACTCCACAAATTGTAACTTCCCTCATTTCCCTTTGAGAAGCGAAACAGAAATAAATACCTAGCAGGCATGGACGGATGAGATGAACATTAAGAAATACACAAAAATCCCATCAGATTCTTTCAAAAAGCTGCAGTCACACCAGCTTCAGACAATCTGGAGTATTCATGTGAATTAGTACCAAAATGGGGGTAATTGTGCAGTCAGGGAATTTTATACAAAACATCCTTCTTTGGAGAACTCTTCTGAGAGTGATAAGGAATTTCTCACCATTCTTGCCTGTGAGAAGAAAAATATTTTGAAGTTCTCCCGTTACCTGGATGAGGCAATTAAGGATTTACATCTGTAAAGAGTAGGTTTCCCTGAAGAAGGATTGCAAGCATAAACTCAGGGCAACTTGCTTTGTGTCACATTCCTAGGGGATTCATCAGGTGAAAACCCAATAAGCCAGTCCAAGGTCAGAAGTCCAGGAGATACAAAACAGATGCCAAATTGTCAAACCAAAATACTAACCATAGTCAGAAGTCAGAGTCCAAAATCTAAGGGTCAAGAGAGTAATGTTCAAGATAAGCAGGAGTGTGGACACGAGCCAAAGAATTGACTTGTTTCCACGAGCTTCCAAGCCTCTGGTTACAAATTATATAGCAGCAATAATCATCTAATTTCTAGAAACATTCCATCTTGTTAAAACTCAGGGCTGGTTGACCTGATGTTCCTGTGAGAAGCAGTCATGCAAGCCTCAGACCTCTGTGTTGTGAGTCTCTGCTGAAGCTTATATCTCACTCTGGCTAGTGGGGGAGGAGAATCTGGTGGTGATTCAGTTGTCTGTGATACTAGTTGCCCAGCATTTTCCTCAGCTGTAATTAACCCCGCAGATTCTGGATCTTCTTTGGCTGAACTCATGACACTCTGTTATTTTTGGACAAAGTGTCTCTTCCTCTTTTGGACCACAGATGGTCCACACACTAGCCACACTGCACAATTTATTTTGTTCTTATACCCCAGCATCACCTTCCCAAGATCTCACTGGCATCATTATCCATAACCATAAGTTATATTTTGGAACTGATTTGAAGGTTCCACAGCTACAAATCTATTTCTCTCCCCTCCTTTTTGCATATGTGTCAATTAAGGAAATACTATACAAAGGCCATGATAGCAAAGAATCTTGTGCCACCTTCAAGACTAACAGATTTCTAAAACTCATGCTACTATCTGATACTCTTGAATGTGTTATACAACTTGTCATTATTTTCCTGTCACCTACTAATGTATCAACCTCTATGGAAGAAGAGGAAATGCAAGAAGCATGCTAATAATCACCCCTTCAAAGAAACCCAAGATCTCAGATAGAACCCATTGCTGCCTAGAAAACTGAATGAGGTAGAACAATGCTTTTCAGATTACTTTCTGTGGAGCATCTTTGGATATCATCATACCATGCAATTGATTTTATAAATATAAGTAATTCTTCGTTCTTATGAATATATTACTCCTGTTATATCAAAAGATTGCCATATTAACAAATTCAGTCTATCATATCATTTTGAATGGAATATATTTCTCACAGCTACATCTTTCACATTGACAAGCAAAGACAAGGAAACTTGGAAGTTGCCAATGGAAAGATGTAATTGGAACTGTGTGGTCTTGGTCATTTCAAAAGCTGAGGTATTTCTTTTCTTTCTTTCTTTTTTTCTTGATTTATTGTACAGTGGACCCTTGACTTACAGACGGCTTGACTTACAGACTTTTTGAGTTACAGACTTCTCTGGCCGCAAAATTTAGGTTCGACTTGCAGACTGAGATTTGACTTACAGACCAGAAAAAAACCAAAATGGAACAAAAACGGCCTGTTACGGGATTAATCGGTTTTCAATGCACTGTAGGTCAATGGAGACTTGACTTACAGACTTTTTGACTTGAGAACTGCCTTCCAATACGGATTAAGTTCTCAAGTCAAGACCCCACTGTACTGACGCATTCAGCAGATATTCACTGAAGAGTGCAAAGCTATAGGATATAATAACATTGGAAGAAAGGAAAGTGAAAGAAGATGAAAGAAGTGAAAGAAAATATATTTATTTATTTTATTTAAAATATATTTTACCCCACCTTTCTCCTTAAGAAGGACCCAAGGCAGCTTACATTTTTAAAAGAAAGTATTTTAAAGCTAACATCGCTGAATATACAATTACTAAAAATATGCTAAAAAGTGCAAGCAACATCAAATCACATTCAAAGCAGTAAGGTGCAACAATCCAGTTAAAAACCCAATTTAGGTAACTAATCACTGAGGGAAAGCTTACCTGAAGAGAAAGGTCTTCACCTGCTTGTGGAAATAAAGTGGAAATTGGGCAAGCTTCCTGTGAGTAGGAGTTCCAAACTCTGAGGGCAGCAACAGAGAAGGACCTATCCCAGATATTCACCAAATGCACCTCTGAAGGTGGTGGGACCCAGAGAAACTCATGTCTTGATGATCTTAACATCCAAGCAGGCTCATAAAGGGAGATGTCTTGAGATAGCTTGGGCCCAAGTTGTCTAAGGCCTTATAGGGTAGAACCATCACTTTGCATTCTGCCTGGAAATGGATCATCAGCCAGTGGAGCTGGGGGTATGTGATCCTTGTGAACAGCCCCTGTTAGCAATCTGGCTGCTATGTTTTGGACCCACTGAAGTCTCCTGACACTTTCCATAGGCAGTCCCATGTAGAGTGAGTTACAGTAATCCAGCCGGGATGTAACTAAGGCATGTGTTACCATGGCCAGATCATCTCAAAGGCCTATATAATAGGTGACCCAACAAGATGATGAAGCTCACTGGCTATAGATGGCAGGCCGCCATGTATCTGCTACATCTTTGGGCCACTAAAATGGAAAATGTGCAGCCATCAAAAGTTTGGCAAACTTTATCTGGTTTGATAACATATATATTGTCTAGGCTTGTCAACAAAGGGCTGGAGTTCAAACAGGGCCTAATTATGTTTGGCTCCAAAGGGAGATAATTTATGCAATTCTGTTAAGGTAAACATTGTAACATCAAAGAAAGACACAGCCAAGGTGCTACAAAGTAATTCAAAGAAAGCTTATGGCCTCATTGGTTTATCTGCTTCTTCAGTAAGCCCTCAAACTGAACAAGAGATACAGGCAAGGATATTTTTTTCTATTTCCTGCCTTAATCATTGAGGAGCTATTAAAAGAAACTTCACTAGAGTGGGCAAAGTGACAAGAATGAGAGAACTTATAGGAAAGAAGGAGAGATCAAAGAGAAGAAACTGAGTGCTTGTTGTACCCAAGTGGTTAAGGTTAAACTCTTAGATCTGCCTTCTAACATGAAAGTGAGTTGAGTTTCAAAAAACGCAGGCTAAACTCATGTGTGAGAGACTGCCATTAGGAATTGGTAGAAGCTCTGCAGACAGAAGGCCTTGCTACACCTGAGGCTGAGCCCAGAATTAAAGTGAGGATTTGTCCCCCAGCCTAAAAATAATGGAATGTGACAGCCAGGAGAACTCCTCTTTCAAGCTAATTTTTAAAATATCATTTCAGCCAATACCACTCAAGCTCAAGAAATTTGTCATCATCATCATGGATGAATCTTTATTTTGGGAAATAATATTGCTGTAAGTGGTACAATAACAAGACTGCATGCAGGTACTCATACAGGTCAGAGTCCTTTTGTATTTACAGTCACATGCATGTGGCTTTATTACTTATCTTGATGTGTCAGATGAAGAAATCAGGCTCCATGAAAGTTTCTGCTGTAACAACTTTGTTTATCACAAGGATGAGCCAAGTGCAGACGTCCAGAGTTGTTGGATTACCGCTTCGAACATATACTAATGTTGCTATTTGCTATTTTGTTACTTTGTTGTTGTTTTATTTGTTGTAAACCGCTCAGAGTGGCCTTGGCTGCCAGATGGATGGTAAATCAATCAATCAATCAATTAATCAATCAATCAATCAATCTTCCACACCCTTGCATATACCAGCTGAAGCTTCTGAGAATTTCAGTCAAATAACATCTAGGGGACTGCAGTTTCCCAATCCCTGATCTATAAGGTGTCACAAAATTAATTATTGTTTTTGTTCTATGAAAATAACATGGCTACACCTTTGGAGATTATTGAATTGTTTTCTAACACTGTTACCACCAATGAATACTATGGTCAGGACACAGAAATAACTAGTTATGAGTAACAGAATTAGCTGTAACTAGTTATTTTTGGGTCACAGAAGCTACAAAATCACTTTCTAAAGGTGCAAAAAATCAATACAGCTGTCAAATACAACTCACTTTCAGACCTTTTGTTTGATGTTTGAGATGATACTGCAGATATGTTCTTGAAAGACATGGATGACGTGCACATATATTTCCACACAAGTCAGTGTCAGATGGTGATTCTGAATTTGAGGGACTAGGTTTTAGTTTGCAATTCACCGGAGCTATCCAAAGTGCTGAAACTTATCTTCAACCTCTGTTCAACACTTTGGATAGCTCCTGTAAAGTGCAGACTAAAAGCCAGAGTTAATTCACAGCTGCCTTGAAAATGTAGGCACCAGCTGACACTGACGTGTGGAGACATATGTGTGAACATCATCCACACCTTCCAAGAGTGCCTTCACAACATCATCTCAAAGCACAAGGTCTGGAGGTGAGCTGTATTGTACAGTTTAACTAAGAGAGCTGCTACCCATCTGAATAGAAAGTTCTGGGTCTGGGCCTGTTTCCACTGCCGAAATAAACCAGCAGAGCAAGCATATTTTTTTGGATTCATGCTTTAGCGATTTGTGTATTCTTATCCTGCCACCACCAATGCTATGGCCACACCACCTTCATCTCCTATCAGGAGGGTCCAACAGGGAGTTCGGGAGGAAGAACGGAAAGAGAGAAAGAGGAGGATGAATGGGAAAGGGAAAAGGGTTTTCTTCAGGCAAACCCAGTATATACTCACACATACAAAGGCACATACACACACAGAGAAGAGAGTTACAGTGAGGGAGGCTCAAGGGTGGTTTCTTCCCCTCCAGATGCAAGAAACTCAAACCTACCTAGAGATCAAGCCAGTGGAGGAGGAGGAGAAACTGTCCTTCCCTTTGGGCTCCAATCCCCATGTTGAATCACCCCAAACCAGAGAAACATGGTTCATAGGCATGGATCTCCGTGGATCCCCATGAATTTTATATATAGGATTACCCCAAAGCACAGAAACATGGGTCCCAGGCATGCCTTGGGTTGGTAGTCTGTTGGCACAGATGGGATCTATAATTTGATGGTGGTCTGGTGAGGGTCCCATATAAAAATCACATGAAATCATGGAAGTGGTGGAAACGAAAAGAGGGGCAATGGGTGAGAGTGGTGACAAGCGACTTAGGGGAATGGAAAACAGGAAGGATTCAGAGGGGGTGAGGATAAGAGGTTGGTTGAGGGATGGGGAAGAAGGGGAGGGAGGTGATGGGGGCTGAAGGGGGAGGAAAGGAAAGCTTGACTTGACTGGCTGGTGGCTGTGAAAAAAAAACAAAGAAACACGGAGCAGGGATGAAATGATTCCTTGGAACCCCCCCCCTCAAAAGAAAAAAGACCTCTAGCAGGGAGCAGAAAAACTGGCTTCCCTGGCAAAATAGTCCACTTGTGCATGTGTCTTGTGTGTACACTTCAATTTGTGTCATTTTTCCCCAGCATAACATGGATTGTATTGTCTGTGGGATAGGGCCCTTAGACAAATGAGGCAGTACCTTAGGTTCCTAAGGCTGCAGCTAATATTCCATATTCCATATTAATTACTGTGCAGACTATATGTTCATTTAGAGACTGAAGATGTAGAAATACAGTATATGAACTTCTGGGTAGCTCATTGGTCCAGGTTTCTGGCTTGCAGAACCAGAAGTTGAGAGTTCGATTCCCACCATCCCTCCTTGACAGGGGCTGGACTCAGTGATCCATAGGGTCCCTGGCAGCCCTGCAATTCTAAGATTCTAAGATTATTATATGTGTGTGCAATAAGCTCTTATCTGTATGACACCCTCATAATATTTTCCTTGTCCTGCCAGGAAGGGAAAACTTCTGTGTAGTCTCCTTTACAACACATGCACATTTTGGTTGAGTGTACCATTGTGTCACCTCTTTACAAAGTGCATATTGTACAGAGCAAGCTAAAATCTATCCTTAAGATTTATGAAGAAATACCAAACGTAGTGTTACTGTTGCCTCAGCAACAGGTTCTTAGCTTGGATATCTTTCTAATTACCCAAATCTTCCTTTTCCTTAAATATGAAGCAGAGACTGGATGTCAACGTGAATCATTGAATGATACAACTAACCCATTGCCTCACAGAGCAGCCCTACCAAGAAATCACCTAATGCCGTGTCCTGTGTTGACAGCTGGGCTACCATATCCATGACTTCATGGATGCTGGGGAAGGAAGAGGACCAGATGTAGGAAACTCACTTGCCAAAAGCTATGCAAGTCTATTTGCAAAGAATGGGCAAAAAACAACTATGTATACTAGAAGGGCAACAGTTGGTAGAACTTCCACTTTTTTCCAATAGTAGCTTGTGCTTTAAATGGGGGAAATAATGCAGTCCAGAAACCAAACAGCAGATACATTTGAATCTCTCTACATTCACTCACCCCAAGTTCAAATTGTAATCCAATGAAAAACACAAATGTATTTATAATTTAAGATGTTGTATGGAAGTCTTAGCTTTTTTTTTCAAAACATAAATTACATCAGATTATTGATCTTTTTAAAAGCTTACTTCAACAATCAGCTTTATATCTCATTCTCTCTAGCATGTGCTCATTTCCTTATGTAAAAGAATTCAACCAAAGGAAACTAGCATTTTAATTCAATTTTGACTATAAAATATATAATTTTATTTTGTCATAATGGCTGCTTTTATTTCCAGGGTCAGATTTTATTTAAATTTCAGCCCATTAGGAACAAAAACTTGCCATTTTCTGATAAACAAAATCAGCAGGGAGGCCTCTTCTAAGTAGAAATGTATTTCCATAGACTTTTGTTCAAGCTGATCTAAATGACAGGTATATTCCACTTTTCCAATGCTTAATTTTAAAGATTCTTGGGAGGGAAAATAGAAAGAGCATGACATTTGAAACAACAAAACTAGCAATCACCCAAGCAATCCAGTGACAGGGAGATGGAGGGACCATGTGTAAAAGAGAAGTAATCTATTGCTTTGGACCACCAAAGAGGCCTAATATGAGTAATTAACAGAAAACCATTCATTTCCCTTTATTTCCCTCCCCTGTGAGTGTTGTTTGTAGAAATGCTCAGCCCTTTCGGGATGCAGGAATTGAACTGTTTCTTTGAAGGTTGAAAAATGGACTCCAAAAGTACTCATTTGAATTCGGGGTGGGTAAAACAGCAGAACACTGCCAGCACCATAATGTTGCAGTTACTTTAGCACATGATAAAACTTTCATGCGGAGTTGATTTAAAAAAATAAAACTCTAATGACTCATCATTTGAACCACAAGGTTATGATGGTTGATAAAATAAAATGTTGTTTAAAGGCATTTTGATCCCCTGCACAGCAGTCTGCTCAAACCTTGGTTTGGGCTTTATTTGTATCAGAGCATTGCACAATTTAAAATTATGGGTGTATAGGACAGTTAGGTAAAATTTAGGTTTGAGCTCAGTACACGTAATAATGGGCTCACGCTATAGGAAGCCAGATTTGGACGGCCACCTCTCAGATCTGCTTTGACTTGGATTCCTGCATTGAACAGGGGATTGGACTCAATGGCCTTATAGGCTCCTCCCAACTCAATTATTCTATGATTCTATGACTAAAACTGACAAGAAGTCAACAGCAGGCATGAGCCAAAGAAATATAGAGATATAACATTGTCTTACCTGGGCTTCAGCTGAAGTTCAAGGAATTTACTATGCTTCCATGGGTCTCGGGGGGGGGGGGAGAAAACTCTCTGTCTGAGCAGGGTGGAGGAGGAAAGAAGCTGATTTTACTGATAGCGGTGGATATAAAGCCTGAGCACCTTTCTCCTCCCCGCTGGTTTAACCATTTCCTCCTTATTATTTCTTGTTTTCTTACAGCAAGTCAGAAATGTACCATCCCATCTGATTTGGTTCAAGGTTGTGAGTAGAGATGGAGGTATTCATATGTGTATATGAATACCCCTGCATAGCTGGAGTTAACAAGGGTCCAGCCCCTGGGGCTGGACCGTCCACTCACGCATCCGCCGATGGCCCCACTCTTCCTTCTAGTCGCTTCAGAGTGCCCTGTCAGCTAGCCACTTGTCAGCCTTGCAGGGAGACTTGTCTTCCCTCCTTCTGCCACGAGTGGCTAGCTGACTGGGTGCTCTGGAGAGATTGGAAGGAAGATCGGGGCCAGCGATGGACGTGTGAGTGGACGGGGGCTGGACCCTCATTAAATCCATCTCTAGTTGCAAGATTTAACCCCAGCTTAGGTACAAGATGACAGAACAGGAACAAGAGAGATACCATAACAACCACCACCACAGGTGGAAGAAATTTGAACAGGCCGTAAGTGAAGCTGAAAATGCTTCCTGAGAGCCCAATATGAAGTAGAAGGAGATAAGCCAAATTCATGAATGTGGTGCCAGACAGTTGCTCTAGTTTCTGGTAAAGTATAATGGCTATTGATCAGGAAGTTTCCTGTTCAGATCCTGCCTTCACTGTGTTTTCATTCATTCTGGTCTGGATCTAACTCCAGGCTACCACTTGAGAAACTGTAAAACCCAAAGTAGAGGGGGACATGCAAACTCCCTTCCCCATTGCAAGGGTCAAAAATAGGATTGCCTGCTTTGAGATTCAGGGTTCAAATCTTATCTTTATGACAAAATGGAAAATCATTGGTCTGTGATGATGCAGTGAGTATCGTAGCTGCAGAATTAAGTGCCTCTGCACTTATCTTCCTCTCTCTTTTCTGAATTTTTAGCTAAAAGGGAGATTTTAATCCACAGAAGATATTTTAAGTGAGGAATCAGGGATAAGAGTTTATGCGACTGATTGATTGATTGATTGGTTGGTTGGTTGGTTGGTTGGTTGGTTGGTTGGTTGGTTGGTTGGTTGGTTGGTTGGTTGGTTGGTTGGTTGGTTGGTTGGTTGGTTGGTTGGTTGGTTGGTTGGTTGGTTGGTTGGTTGGTTGATTGATTGATTGATTGATTGATCTTTATTATCCTAAACTGATCAGCAGAAAGAGTTTATGTGGAATGAAAGAGGGATGGATGAGTATTTGAGTTTTCAAGAAAATAATGAACTTGGTCCAGATTTTGCACAATATATTCAGAAGGCTATCAAGGAGGATGACAAAGATGGTAAAGAGTCTGGAAACCCAGCCCTGTGAGGAATGGTTGAAGGAGTTGGGCAGGTTTAGCCAGGAGAAGAAAAAACTAAGAGAGGATTGGATAATCACCTTGAAATACTTCATAGATTCATATAATAATTATGTTGGAAGGGGCTTATCAAGTCCAAGCAGATCTGACAAATGGCTGTTTAATTTAATCTTGAACAATTAAATAATTATTTAAACAGTTAAATTGCATAGATGATGGAGCTTGTTTGTCTTCTTCTCCTACAAAGTATAGGACCTGAACAAAGATACAGTGGTGCCTCGCTTAACGAGTGCACCGTTTAACGAAAAATCCGTATAGCGATCCCTTTTTGGGGATCGCTATACGGATCAGCCCCAATCGCCGCACTCGCTTTGCAAGGGGAGGGCGCGAAAACGCTGATAGGGGCCATTTCGGGTCATCCGGCGGCCATTTTGGAGCCGCCGATCAGCTGATCGGCGGCTCCAAAATGGCCACCGGAGCGAAAATATCGCTGGAGGGGGTAAGTTTATACACTTATTGGAACGCATTAAACTAAGTTTAATGCGTTCCAATAGGTTTTCCTGCCCCGCACAGCGATGTTTTCGTATAGCGAAGGTTAATCCGGAACGGATTAACCTCGCTATACGGGGCACCACTGTATTCTATTTGCCAAAAAAGTGGGCTTGAAATAAATTTTATGACAAACTCTCTGGCAGTAAGAGTGGTTCAGTGGTAGTACAGACTGCCTCAGAAGGCGATGGCTTCTCTGTCACTGAACATTGTTAAAACGTTGTCATTCAGAGATTCTCTAGCTATGGTTTTCTTCCTTTGCCAGGCACAGGAGTCAATGAGCTTAGAAGTAATGGGATAACTCCACCATCCCATGATTCTGTGACTCTTGCTATAGCCTGGTTGGTTGATGGTTGCTCAACTGTAGATTCAGATTGCCCTTTCCCCCTCTCATTGATCCACATGATACCTTCCTTTTTGTTTTTAGGTCTCCATAGTTAGCTTTTTGTTTTTATTCCTGTCACCCTGTGACAATGCTGGAAGTTAAAGAGAGATTTCTATGGAGTATTTGAACAAGATCCTTGTTCCCTCAATGACAATTGTGCTCCAGTATCTGTAGGAGAAGGATTACACTGCATCTGGTGAAGGAAATTAAGGATTAACATGTGTATTATGCCAGACAAACATTATAGGAAAACTGTCAGTTTTATTTTACAAGGAAATAATCCTTTAAGTCTCTTAGGACTTAACAAAATCTTTAGCCCCCCCCCCCCCACATTTTTTTTCTTTTTCATTCTGGGAATGCTCAGTATTTTGAACTGACATTTACCAACACTGGCTATTTGCATAAACAGTTGAGGACAATATGGAGGCTATCCATTCTAACAAATCATGGAAACCAGAACCTTTATTGTACGTAGGAATTACAACCCATTTATGGTTATACATTACCTTGGTCTAGAGACAGGAAAGGGAAATAAAACAAAAAAGGTAAAACTTTTTACTCTTTTTCTGCACCAAAGGTACATAACTGAAATTTCTCTTGACAAACACATTCATATTTTTTATTACTTCAAGTGGAAAACAACAACATCTTAAACTTTAGATGTTTATTTATTAATTTAACCGTGGTAACTCTGTTTTCTGTTTAAATCCCTCTACATCGATTCATGTTTTTCTTTCCCCTCACTCACCTCCATCTCTTTACCATTGTTGGTATTGCTATAGGGCAAACAAGACAAGAGTTAAATGCTTCTCTTGCTGGCATGTCAGTTACTGTGGGCACAGGTTCCACAATGTACAGGAGGGTATTTAACCCTGTTGTTGCCACCTGTAGTTCCAACAGCTATTGCCTCTACCAAGCTGCTTTTACCTTCATGGCGGAAGTCTTTGCTGGCGTCAGCAAAAGCTTCACTCCCAAGAGAGACTGGCTTGTCAAGGATGTCCATTGTATTCTTCATTCAAAAAGGAAACCTGTCAGTACCTCCACTTTCTGCACCATGAGAAGTCTGGTCACATTGCCATATTTTTGTTATCTTCCTTCTATATTTTCTGCACAACATACCTGTCTCCAATCCATCATTTGTTGGACGTTCTCACACATGAAGAAGGGGAAAAACAATCTCTTTTCTTCTTCTTCTAGTAATGAGATTGGACAAGATTTCCCCCTCCTCCAAGAAATCTTGGTCTTTTTTCCCCCTTGGAATAACACCAAGCTTTGCAGGATTATTAAAATTCTGGCAGAGAATGGCACCTTTTCTGCATAGAATTTATCCAGAAAGTTTCCTGAACAAAACAAAACAAGATGCAAAACACAAACCAAGAATAAATCAGAAAGCAAGATGGCGGCCTTGTTTTTGTGGGAAGCTGAGAAAATTTACTGCTGCAGGAACAAGTCATACGGAATTATGATATAACAAGACTTGAAAAACTACTGAGAACAACCAAATATATCAGAATGGTTGTGCTTTGGGGATATTAGGCTTTGCTAGCCTTGGGGAGACAACAAATGTTCAACTTCCTCAAGCGCTAGAAATAACTGAAGGCCTCTTATCATGGCTTTCCTGTGGTGACCTTTCAGTGGTACCATGTCCAAAACTTGGGAATGTTACTGATTTTTTATTTCAAGTCCGATGGTCTCCCAGCCGCCATGGCCACTGACCATGATAACTGGGGGATTGTGGGAGTTATAATTTAAAAAGTAACTTTTCCAGGCTCTTACTATGTGAGACAGTGGACTTTTGTCCAGGACACTTGAGCCCATGCCACAAAAACTGTGAGGACTTCCCAAAGGAAAATACCATCTTTGTGCAGAAATATTATCCATCTCAAGGTTCAAGGAAATGCTGAAATAATCTGTATGTGCACTCCATTTTAAGAATTTTTTTTTTAAAAATCACACAGACTTGAAATGTATCCATTGGAAAATACTCATTCTGAGTAATTAACATGTAAGTGACAAAGCCGGGGCAGTATCCTGTCCAAAGGCATGAAATTAAACCCATTCCCCATTTCAAGATAAATGTCCTACTCATATAATGTGGTTGTAGTTGACTTAAGTAATCCATAGAATGCTATTCATTTTAGGAAACCCATGACAGTCTGTAACCATGGGGGAAATCTGATTCTAGTCAGTTTTCATTTTTAAGTATTACTTGCAACTCACATTCAGTTTCCCGTCGTATGTGTTTGCAATTCTGACAGTATCAAGGTAGACCTGGGGATTTCTCAACTCTATAACAAACAGAATTACATGGCAGAAAAATAATTACAGAACTCCCATAGCATTCATTTATATGTAGTTAAGTTTAAAGGAAGAGAATAGACCCCACTCCCATTCTTTAAAAAATACTATAACTGTGCCCATTGCACTGAAACTGAATATATCAAATATCACCTAACAATAAGGTATGTGTTTGATAATTTCATTACCATTGTTCTCTTCCATGTGATATTCATCTTTTCATCACCGTGTTGTTGTTTTTAATTTGAACATTGGCGAGAAATTCCAGCATGCTATGCTGTACAAATAAGTTTGAAAAGACAAGTGTTGTTAGCTGCTTATAGTTTAAAAAATGATTCGGCATGAGAATGATAAGGGGAATGGATGCTGTACTACATGGACATTTAGAGCAATTTTGTTTCACTTATTTGCTGATACATGACTCTTTTCCTAGCCACATGATGAAATTGTGCCAATGTTTACTTTGTGACAAGACAGTCTACCAAGGATTCTCAGGACCCTCATATGAAATCTCCTCTCCAGTGAGAGGGGAAGACACCAAGCACTTTCCTTGTTATGTTTTGTTCAGTTTGTGCGATTTGCCCAAAATATCTCTCACTTCGCTTCCATTTCTGAAGCTAAGCATGAGTGGGCACACACAAACAAACACATAAACACACACAGACAAAAAGAGAGAGAATAAGAGAGAGCGAGAGCACAAAGGAACAGGCTGACTGTTCACAAAGATATGAACAAGTCATCCAATGAATCTACTTTTTATAGTACATGCAATAAGGCAGCAGTTATCATACCTGTACATTTTGCACATTTACAGATATGCACACAAATCGGTGTTTCAAATGCTGTCCAAAGAAAGCAAAAGAAATTTTGCTGCCTGCAGTGATGAGCTGGGGCACAATTTCTATCCCAATCTCAGGATCCAACTAGTAATATATGCCAGGGGCAGCAAGGAAACCCTGGGTGTGATCAGATTGCAAGAAGCGTTCAGGTCTGATCACACCAGAAATGTTCACTTTGCTGGGAGTAACCTCCCTTAAAGTTACCTGTCTGTCTGTCTGTCTGTCAAGAAATTGCTCTAGCCTGGCCCCCAAAGTAGAAGCCCTAGAGTTGGATCAAAACCATCCAGCTTGGGGACAGCTTGGCATCAGGCTGGAGCTCAATTCACTGCATGTCATGTGATTGTTGAGAAACAGAGCACACCAGAATGCTCCATGAGCAGCCTAAAATGTTAATTTCCCCATGTGATTTCACCTTCTGTCTTTGTAGTCTTGTGCTCCTGCAGAGACACTCAAATATCAGTGGAATTGGGGAGTAAGTAAATAGGTGGAGGTAGATGGCAGGACTTTCAGGAGACCAGACATAAACTGTAGAGCAGATGGACAGAATGCAGCAACAGTTATTATATTATATTATATTATATTATATTATATTATATTAGATTAGATTAGATTAGATTAGATTAGATTAGATTAGATTAGATTAGATTAGATTAGATTAGATTAGATTAGATTAGATTAGATTAGATTAGATTGCACTAATTCTCCATACAGGAGATTTTTTGAATTCTGACAATTCAGCCATGACATGTCCGAGCCAATGTATATGTCACTGTTTCAGTAATGTATACATGTTAACAATTCCAGCTCATTCTAGGACTACTCTGCTTGGAACTTTGTTCTGCCAGGTGATGCCAAAATGCGTTGAAGACAATGCATATGGAACATGATCAGCTTCCTCTCTTGCTGCGCACAAAGGGTCCAGGATTCACTGCAGTACAGGAGTGTGCTCAGGACAGCTGGATTTTGGTTTTCACTCTCATTCTAGAGAGATTAAAGAGCTTTCCATCTGATCTAGTCCAGAGATAGACACCTTCTGTTGTAGTTCCAAAGGCGTGTTTCAGCATGACAGCGAAAAAGATCCCAAACAGGGTTGGCGCGAGGACACAGTCTTGTTTTACTCCACTTCGGATGTCAAAGGGATCTGATGTTGAACCATCAAAAACTGCAGTGTCCTTCATTTCCTCATGAAAGGACCTAATGATGTTAAGGAGTTGAGGTGGACATCCAATCTTGGGAAGTATTTTAAAAAGGCCATCCCTGCTAACCAAATCAAAGGCCTTTGTGAGATCTATGAAGGCCAGAAAGAGTGGCTGTTGTTGTTCCCTGCATTTCTCCTGCAACTGTCTGAGGGAGAATACCATGTTGAAATCCACACTGTGATTCTGGATAGACTCTGTCTGCAAGCACCTGGAGCCTCTTCAGCACAACACAGGCAAGCAGCTTCCCTATAATGCTGAGAAGAGAGAGGCCACGGTAGATATTGCAGTCACCCCTGTCTCCTTTGTTCTTATACAATGTGATGATGTTAGCATCCTTCATGTCCTGTGGGTACTCCACCTTCTCTCCAGCAAAGACAAAAGATTTTGTACAGCTCAGTGGTGATTATCTCTTTACAGCACTTCAGCACTTCAGCAGGGATGTTATCCTTCCCAGGTGCCTTGCTGGAGGCCGCTTTTATTTCTACTAAAGTTGATGTGCTGTCCAACTCTTCCAAGACAGGCAGGCACTCAATGTTATTTAATGTCTCTTCGGTTACTACAGTCTTTCTGGAATATAACTCAGAGTAGTGCTGCACCCAGCGTTCCATCTGCTGTGTTTGGTCCTGGATGATCATGACTGTAGCAGACTTCAAAGGAGCAGATTTCTTCTGTATTGGACCTAAATTCTGCTTGATAACATCATACATTCCCTTGATGTTACCTGTGTCCACTGCTCTCTGTATCTGAGAGCTGAAAGAAGCAAGCTGAAAACATTCAGTGGACGTCAGAGTGCCAGGTAGCCTTCTATCATCTGAAGAGGGTGCTGACTTCAAAACCTGTCCTTATTGCACCAGACTTTGACTGTGAGTTCATCATTTACACAGATGTGTTGAATGTGGCGCTGGGAGCCGTGCTCTGCCAGGCAGACAGCAGGTGTCTACATCCAGTGACTTACATCATCAAGAAACTCCAACCTGGTAAGAGACATTTATCCACTATAAAAAAAAGAGTGTCTAGCTATTGTATGAATGCTGCAAAAGCTGAATTGTGGTGCTGGAGGAGGCTCTTGAGAATCCCCTGGACTGCAAGGAGAACAAACCTATCAGTTCTAAAGGAAATCAACCCTGAGTGCTCACTGGAAGGACAGATCCTGAAGCTGAGGCTCCAGTACTTTGGCCATCTAATGAGAAGAAAAGACTCCCTGGAAAAGACCCTGATGTTGGGAAAGTGTGATGGCAAGAGGAGAAGGGGACAACCGAGGATGAGATGGCTGGACAGTGTCTGCGAAGCAACCAACATGAACCTGACACAACTCCGGGAGGCAGTAGAAGACAGGAGGGCCTGGCGTGCTCTGGTCCATGGGGTCACGAAGAGTCGGACACAACTAAACGACTAAACATGCAAAATAAATAAATAAATAAATAAATAAATAAATAAATAAATAAATAAATAAATAAATAAATAAATAAATAAATAAATAAATAGTTCCAGGAGCTTGCAAGTGTCCTGAGATTTTTCCAGCAGAGGTATGGCAGATTGGAAATGGGAAGCTGAGCGAGCGATAGGGTTAGCACTTGCACTGCTTTCTTGCTGGAGTTATGCTGCCATGAGTGAGGAGTTTCAGGTCTTCCAGGAGGATGAGGGTCTCCATCAGACATGGCTGGTGTCATTTGAGCAGCAGTTTGGGGTATATTTGTTTAGGAAGGGATTGGCACCAAGTTCTATTCAGGGAAAGTGTCGGCTTTGGCCTTTTAGATCAAGGCTCTGGGGGTCCTTGATATATACAGCTAATTTTAGGATACATAAGATGATCAAAGGATGGAGTAAGGAGAGGGTTAGGAAACCAGACAATAGGTCCCCAATGACTCCTGCCATTTTGGTTCAGTTTAGTGAAATGTGGGGAGACATATTGGACAGTTATGAAGCCTCCCTTTTTCAAGCAGCCATGTTACTGGTATTTTGGGGGCCTTGAAGGTCAGCAAAGTTGTGACAGGGGTGATCCCAAGTGGCATTGCAACTTGCAGATGTAGTAATAGTGGCAAGTAAGGTACACCTGCATATATGTAGATTTAAGGCCTATCAGGAGGGTAGGGGGCAAACATCACATTGGGGCCATACTCTGTCAAAGAAATATGTCCCATTCAGGCTCTAAAGGAGTATCTTGGACATCACAGGCAAACACAGAGTTATCTGTTTTGTCACAGTGATGGTTCGCCACTGACTAAATATCAATTTTGGAAACATTCGGAGATTACTTTGGGACTAGTAGGTCTGGAAGGATGTCACTTTGGGACCCACTCTTTTCGTATCAAGGCAGCATCAACAGCAGCTAGCCTGAGTTACAGCCATGAAGACATCAAGAGGGTGGTGAAATAGTCATCCAGCAGATTCAAAAGCTATGTTTGTGATATGCCAGTGTTAGGTTGACTCTTGGCTCTGTCTGTTTTGTTCACAGGTCTGGAGAGTACATGATGGCATTGGAGGATCATGTTGGTGGGCCATTGGAGGATCATGTTGGTGGACCATTTACTGGGCATCAAAGTATGCAGCCAGGACAGCTTGGGGTCATGATTTGGGACTAGGAGTCTCTGCATGGTTGGAGTTGAGAGAGGCATGATTTGGAAAGAGTTCACAGATGTTGCATTTTCTGGAGTTTTGGGTTCACCTCCAGATGTTTTGTTGATCTATTTGGGTGGTAATGACTTGGCCAAAAGAAGTGGCAAGTTTGTTGTTCTGAATATATTGAGGGACCCGTGTGAATGGAAGATTAAGTATCCATTGACAAGAATTGTTTGGTCTACAATCATCCCGCACTGGATGTGGAGGACAGACTGTGACTTGCACTATATAAATAGGCCCCACCATAAGGCTAACAAAGAAATTTGCAGGGCAGTGGTTAAAGAATTGGGTTCTGTGATAGGACATCCCATGGTGGATAGTGAGGAAAGAACAAGGATTGGTGAGTACCCATGGATTACAATGGAGGTTATAGCTTGTCCGACCTCATGGTGCTGCAGATCGTCAGGTTATAGTGCCATCGGGGAGGACATGCGGGATGCCATTCCCAGGCTGAGGGCCACCAAAGGTAGGGGGCTTACAGGCTCAAGGGGGCTTGATGTTTCACTGTCCAGGGTTATGCTATCTTAAGGACCACACAACAACAGGGCCTGGGATGTGCCCATATAAGGTTGGGGAGGGGATTCTTTGAGACCCTTGGCCCCAGATCTGATCCCACACTACAGCAGGCCCCTGTTTTTGGTTCTAAAATATAACAAAAAATTGATTCAATAAAGTATGGTCCCGTGGTTAACCCATCACCTGTGTCTCACCTATCTGTTCCATGGTGGGAGAGCAATGATTCAGTTGTTGAATGGTAACTTAAAGGTAAAGGTAAAGGTTCCCCTTGACAATTTTTGTCCAGTTGTGTTTCCAAGCCATAGAGCCAGCGTTTGTCCGAAGACAATCTTCTGTGGTCACATGACCAGTGTGACTTAGACACGGAACACTGTTACCTTCCCACTGAGGTGGTCCCTATTTATCTACTTGCATTTTCATGCTTTCGAACCGCTAGGTTGGCGGGAGCTGGGACAAACGACGGGCGCTCACTCCGTCACATGGATTCAATCTTACAGCTGAAGATCTACAGACCTTACAGCACAGAGGCATCTGCGGTTTAACCCACAGTGCCACCACATCCCTCGCGAATGGTAACTTAACATGCATACAAAACCCACTGATTCTATCTGTGGACTCTAGTTGGGACTAGCAATAGGATACTAGGCAATAAGTTTTATTTTGAGTTGATCCTATCTTTTAAAATCATATTGTGAGCCATCTCAGTTTTGGGAGAAAGGCAGGATAGAAATCATTTTAAAAAATAAACACACAAACAAGTTAACTAAAAGGTTGTCATCTGATTACTGGTACAGTTGTACATGTCCAGAGGGACGTGGTGGCGCTGTGGGCTAAACCGCAGAAGCCTGTGCCGCAGGGTCAGAAGACCAAGCAGTCGTAAGATCAAATCCACGCAACGGAGTGAGCTCCCGTCGCCTGTCCCAGCTCCCGCCAACCTAGCGGTTTGAAAGCATGCAAATGCGAGTAGATAAACAGGTACCATCTCGGTGGGAAGGTAAACAGTGTTCCGTGTCTAAATCACACTGGCCATGTGACCATGGAAAGATTGTCTTTCGACAAAACGCTGGCTCTATGGCTTGAAGAGCGGGATGAGCGCCGCCCCCTAAAGTCGGACACGACTGGACAAAAATTGTCAAGGGGAACCTTTACCTTGTACAGGTCCTAGATTGTCCCGACTTTTCAAAATACATTAGTTGCTCTTACTAGCTTCTGCCCAGGGGTGAAATCTTCCTCTGCCCTTTAAATACACACACACACACACCAAATAAATTGACTTAAAAAATAAAACTCCTTTCTCTCCTTGCTGAGATCTGGGTACTGCTACAGAATCCGTGACTGCAGCTAGCAGAGGCAGGAAAATGGATATGTTGGAAGAAGATCAATGAAGGCTGGGGAGGTTTTTTCCCTCTCAAATTTCTCAGAAATATTCACAAAGATTTCTGCACTTATGGGCCAAACTGGAAGTGGTTTAGACCCACAGGTTGTGAGCCACAGGCTATGCATCCCTGGTTTATAGAACTACAGCCCTAGAACACCTACCCTCCCCCCCCAAAAAAAAGAAACCAAAGAGAAGTCTAAAAATGAACTTCATGTCAGTCAAACATTACCCCCGCGCCCCAAAACCCCCCACCACTCACAGAATGCTAAGCTGTGTTCTCGTGAACATGGAGTTCACGTGGTTGAAGTGGCAGGACTTTTTGACTACCAGGGATAGTGAAACCTCACATTTCACAGTCCTCTCTGGATTTATCTGCAAACTCCCAGCAGCTGGATAACAAATGGATTTTTCCCAACAAGACTGAGGATGTGGGTAAAACTGACATTGAAGTAGGTTAAAAATTAACTGCAATATGAAGGACAAAACAACTGACTCTTACAGAGCAAGCATGCACACACTGAGAAGCGAGCCCCATTAATCCATGGAACTTTACTACTCCATAAAAAGGTACAGAACCGCAGCATGATTTGCCAGTTTTGAAAGCAGGTGCAGGCTTAATTTAGTTGATCCTTCAACCCCAAAGGTTTTCCCTTTGTCCTGCTATGCCCAAAATTAGACAGACAAGAGGTGCTAATGTAATGAAGCCCTGCCACCAAAGTAATCTGTTCACCTCCTGATTTAGTTACTTTTTCATAGGGTACAGATCGTATCGTATCAGAAATGACTGAGTTGAACCAAACAAACTTATCGGGGAAAAATATTTACTGTTGCTGCAGCTGAAAATTCTTTGCTGTTAACTAGCATTTCCCCCCCCCCCTTTGTCTCTCGCAAGGAGATAAATCTCAGGAACAAACAGTGTATCAAAATATGTCACATCAAACCAAAGTGCAGCACAATATTTTTAACTGGAGCCATTTTTGTTTGCCTTCTTTATTAATCAGAACATATGTTGCTATTACTAATCATTTAAATTTCCCCATACATTTCAATAAACTCTTTCCTCTGTCTTCCTGCTCACTTGAACCGGGTGAATTATTCACACTGAATAAATTATTCAACCAAATGTAGGCCCTTTGCTGTTCACAAATTATCTGTGAATAGTCTTTATTGAAGAAGAAGAAGAAGAAGAAGAAGAAGAAGAAGAAGAAGAAGAAGAAGAAGAAGAAGAAGAAGAAGAAGAAGAAGAAGAAGAAGAAGAAGAATTCTGCTAGTTATTCTACAAAGAATTAAACACATTTTAGCCTATGGCTAGTTAGTGAACCATTCACCTCAAAGCAACAAGAACAACTCAGGAATATACTATTCTTCATATACTATTTATGCTACATATGTTCATCTTTAATAATAATCATAATCATAATCATGTAATGTCCCATGAGTGGACAAATCTGAGGACTTAAAATAGGTAAAGGCTGAAAGGGTGCTGCAAAGACAGATAATATATTTTTTTCTCTTTCACAATGTTTCTTTCAAGCAGATGTTTGTTTTGAAAACTAGTACCGGTAAATTATTATACTTTAAAACTGATTTATTCAATCAATATCCAGTGCATAAGAAACAATGATGGATACAGCATCTAATGTTTCATATTCTAGATCTCAAGAAATAGAAAAAGGCATACATTTTAAATAAATAAATATTTAATTCAAAATGTTAGACATTTGGGTGGAGTCCAAAGTACTGTAAATAGCAGTTTTACAGAGAGAGAGAGAGAATGTAGCTTAGGTCTTGCATTACCTCCTCTTTCTTACATTTACTGAGCTGGGTCTACTAAGATGATCTTCAACTCAGAGACACAAACATTTTGGCTGGTTTGAAGCACAAGAGAGCCATGATATGAAATGGTTGGAGTGTTTTGAGCCATTAAGATTTACTTTGGGGCATTTTATAAGCAATAGGCAATATTTGTTGGAACAAGAAAGTAAGAACATATCTCTTTTGCTCTCTATGAATAGTTATAAAAACTTCTAGATAGATAGATAGGAAGATAGATCAGAAGTTCCTGGGGCTTTTTTTAAAAAAAATAAAGCCCACAGCAAGCTCCGTCCCTGGGGCTTTAAAAAAAAAACAAAAAATATAAAAAATATATAAAATTTTTTTTTCAGTTCCAGAAGAAGGCCCTGGGGCTGAAAAAATAAACACAGAAACACACCAAAAAAATCACAGCACAGAAACCTTACCTCCCCAGGCCAAACCCACCCTGCAAAACCCTGTAAATGTACTTACTCAGAACCAGAAAGCAGCACCAGGCAGTCCGAAGCCTCCTCCAATGCACACTCTAACCCCTGGGGTGAAAGAGCTACAAAGAAGCTCTTCCCCGACCAACAGTTAGCCCTCTAATTTGAATTCCCCGCCTTTTTTCCCTGCCTCTTTTGATCGCAACTCAAAGCTCCGGCTGCAAGTTGAAGCAAAATTTTGCAGCCACAGCTGGTCGCAACTTGAAATGGTTGTATGTCGGGACGGTCGTAAGTCGAGGCACCACCGTACTGTAATGGCAACAGTACAGAACATCTCACCATTGTGGAGACAATTGTTTCAGTTTGTTGGCCATCTGTTAGTTATCGGTTGACATCCCCACATCACCTTATTTCTTTTCATCTTTAAAATGAACTTGGACAAGACAATCCTTCAAATAGAGATGTTTTTGTTACAAGTGAAGTGAGGATCACAAAGGTGGTGGATTGCACTTGCCTGCCTGAAGACTATTTTTGTGGCTGTCAGAGCCTCAAAAGAACCTCCACAGAAATATTTTTCCATTATAATTTTTTCCCCAGAAAATGGAAGAAACGCATCACCAGGATAGTATGATTTCTCCCTGAAAAAAGGCACACCATCACACACACTGTTCTGGAGGGGGTGACAAAATGTACTTTTTTCTTTAAAAAAAAAAGTGAAGAGATGGTCACATTAATTTGAAGGGGCTGGTGCGCACACACATGAATATTTCCAGATTCCAAGAGATTGCTGATCCTTGAATTAGAAGACTATCCTCTGAGAGACCTTCAAACAAGGGGGCTCGTTCTGTAACACAGCCATTTCTGTTGGAAAGTTTCTAATCCTGATACCAAGGTGGAATGACTTCTTTCTGAGGTGGCCAGAACACTGAGCTGGGTCTACTAAGATGATCTTCAACTCAGAGACACAAGCATAGGCGTGTATTCTCAGTTGGCCTCCATCTTATTCAACCAACCACCTTCCCGCTCTTTCAAATTTACCTCAGACCTTTCCAACCCACACTGGGTGGTGAGGAAACACCTGGCCTCTAGGGGATGAGAAAGAGAGAGACCTCTACGAAATGTATGCTCAACACAAGGAGGAATGATTAAGGTGTGGAAGTTGTCATTTCCTGGCAACTCCAGGACAGAACTCCCTGGCTCATACCTGCTTGTCAGGAAAAATATTGGGCTGCTACAGACAAATTAGTTACAGGAGCTCCCACTGGTGAGCGGCCTGCTAAAAGGACTCAACTGCCTGCTGCTTAGGTTAATTGAGAATTATGGTTAGCTTTGCATTACAAGAGCGCTCCCCTCTGCAGCGGAACACACAATGTGTCAGCAATACGTTCTTCTCTTTGCAGACGGGAACTCAACCTTTGGCAGATACACACATGCACACTCCAACAGAAAAGTTTCTCTCCCGTCATGTGACCCATACAAACAAGTACCTTCATTTTTTAAATTAGTCAAAAGCCATTTTCCTTTTACTGTTGTATAAACAGAGAATTGAAGGGTAAAATAGTTAAAACTTAATGCTATAGTGCTAATGTGGCTTTTAAATCACGTCAGCAGCAATCACTGCATTATAATTAACAATTTATTGAACCAGCAATAAAATGAACATCACATTACTTCTTAAAGCAGCAGAATAAAATGGCTAATAAATAGCATAAGCCAGACAAATTGCAGAGTAATAGAAATTTTCTAAAGATTTATGGTGTGCAGAAAGATGGATGTGCTATTAGTAGAAGCTCCACTACTTGACAAAATTCTTTTGCAAAGACATCGTTACCAGGCGTGTCAGAGTTCAGAAGTCTAAGTGGTTTATCCAAATCTCAACTTGCTCCCATTACAGTGGGAAATACTCATTACCGGGCTTTGAAAATGCAAGGGATGTGTACATTTGCCAAGATTCAAACTGCTACTGCCAGAAAGATACTAAAATATTTTACAAACTGTCAAATAAGAAGTCTGCTAGCTTAATCTGAGTTTTAATCTAGAGGGTTTTTAAAAAAATAGTATTTCTTCAGAAGGCAAATATTGAAGTCATAGGCCCTTGGCTATGTCAGCCTAGATTTGGCAAAAATGCTTCTGGTTTTAAGATCAAAAAGGAAACAGGGTGGGGGGGATTGTATTGAATGTCATCTAATTAGTAGACCAAATACATAGCAACTTCAGAGAAATGACCAGCTCCCATGTTAAATTCCTGGCATGGTTCTTAATTCAGCAAAGTTGAGTCCCATCCCACAGAAGTAACATGTGTGAAAAGCAGATAGGCAGAGGATTTGGTTCCATCCCATACTCTCATTCCATATCCCAAGATGGGCCACCATGGATTGAACTGAATTGAAGCAGGCTCCTTGGGCACACAGCAAGAAAGACATGAAAAGCAATGATAATGGTCTCTCGCTCAGAAGGTACCATTTTGAGGCAGAGAAGCTGCTTCAAACAGCCATCTTTGACATATCAGACATCAGTTTCTCATTTATCCAAGTGTAATTTTTTTCCCTTCAGTATTTCATTTTTTTATTTGAGAAACAAAAATCCAAGAAAAGCTAATAATACAAAATTACAAAAAATGTATTTACAACTGGATAAATGGGAAACTAAAATGGAGAGGTTTGCCCATCTCTATGTCTGATATGTCAAAGATAGCTATAGGATAGTTTCACTTTTTCAAAATGGTCCCTTCTGAATGAGAACTGTAAATTCTTTTCATCTTGATCTTTGTATTTTTTCTTAATATTTGCATGCACTGTTTGTGCATTTTCCAAAACATTTGCACTTGGGTTGCAATTTTATCTAATATATTCATTTTATTTACATTTTGTAACCAGATTTCTTATTATAATTGATTTAGATATAATTTTTTTCTCATATATATGTTTCTGGCACAGGCAACTCATGACTGGAGTAGAGAAAGGGGTGGCACATTCGGAAACGGGAGGTGAGGAACAACCTCTTTGACCATGAGCTTCCCCCATGTCTTTCAGTTCCCTTGCAAAATTCAGAGAAGTACAGTTTTCAAAGGATCACTGCATCTCAGGTTGCACATTCATTCAAAATGTGTCCTTTGGAAAATCCATTAAACTGAGAATGAGGATGTTCCCCATTCTGGGACAATGGTACAGATCAGGAATGCTTGAACGTTAGTTTGCCAAGCGACAGTATAAAGCCGCCCCGAGTAGACATGGTCTAGAGGCGCGGGGTAAAAATCAAATATAAATAAATAAATAAATAAATAAATAAATAAATAAATAAATAAAATGGAGCATCTAGGGCTTTACACTATTACACAAACATTCAGAAGGCATCAAATTCTAGAGGTGACAAATATTAGGAAAAGAAAGAGCAATGCCTCCTGGAGCTATACCTTTTATTTACTTTCTTCCCTTTTCTTTTTTTGTGAAAGCATAACCTTTCTCATTTTTGGGGGGGGGGCATTAGATTCTCCTTCTCCTTTTTTGGGGGTGCTTGTGCCAGGATTGCATCAGGATTGAGTGGGTAAGAGACTATGCTGATTTCTGCAGGTGTGAAAGTTACTAATTAGAGCTCTGTTCTGAAGAATTAAAAATATATATTAAGATTGGATCTTTGTTACCATTATCTTGTGGTTCAACAAATATTTCAAAGCTTTCTGCAGATAAGAAACAATCTCAAGAATAACAGATTCCTTTCAATATGACCTATCATGAAGTACAATTCACTATCTCAGCTGCAACTATGATCATGGCATATTAAATGTGAGGTGTTCAGAAAACTGACCCTGCAGCAAGAGGCTTGCAATACTTCAACTGCTGCCACAAAATGGCTGCACGAGGCACCACTAAGAAAAACAAAATAACCTACAATTGCTGTGGAAACCTGTATCTCCCATGAAACCACCTCACAGAAAATAATTTTTCACTATACTGAATGTTTTTTTTCCTTTAATTTTAATTTTATTTTTTAAGAAAAGGAGTCTGTTTCCATTACTCACTTCAACTTGCAGAAAGGGTGTTTGCTACCCCAATTTCTGTAACTAATTAGCACATGAACTAATCAGCACGAACAAGGTTAAAGTCTTCATATTTAAAATGAAATAGGATCATCAAATATTCATCAAACATTTCCAGGTTCGAATCTACATTTTTTAAGTGAAATACATAGTTAATTCTTGGACTAATTAGTTGCTGAAAATTGCTGTGGCTGGTAATGATAAGAATATATAGCCTTCTTTAATGATGTATTACTTTATAAAGTCAGAAGATAAACTATGATTAACATACCGGATAACATTTTGATGATTACTCAATTAGATGAACACTACGATGTATTTGAAAATGGCAATGATCCTGATTTGATCATTTCAAGCAGAGAATTAGAGCCAGGAGCAATTTCAACCTTATTATGCTTGGGATCAGAAAACAGATCCCACCGTATGAATGCAAATTTTGCAGTGACTCCAGTGGAAGCTCTCTGCTATTGGAACACTGGAATCATATATGTCCAAACACATGTTGGTCTATTTATGAGTAGCCTCACTATTTAGGATCACAGCTGAAATTAGTAAATTGGTGTAAAGACAGCGGCATAAATGCACAGAACAACAGAATCCGCTGGAGAATATCATTCAGGTCAAGCACATGTCAAGTACCTTGAGATACTTGTACTTTGTCAACTCCTGCTTCGACACACACATTTCCAATTCATTCTGAGCTGATATCAGGCCTCATTGGCTCAGCATAAAGATGTTTCTATGTAAGCTGCACTCTATGTGAGCACCAAAAGCAAAGGACAGGGATAGGGAACAGGGATAGGGAACAATGTACTGTATGCATTCAAGCCAATTATACCATTTATAGCAAGGCAAGAAGTGGAGTCCCAATGGCACAGGTCATGAGCCTTTGCCACAAAGTTCCTATCCATGTGACATTACAACAACTCATTCCCTGGCTTCGAAAACTCAAGGAAAGAAATGTTTATGGCCTGGCAACCCTATCCACTAGAGTGGGACTACAGTCCACAGTCATGTAACTGTTGGCCTAGATCAGTGGTCCCCAACCTTGGGCCTCCAGATGTTCTTGGACTTCAACTCCCAGAAATCCTGGCCAGCAGTGGTGGTGGTGAAGGCTTCTGGGAGTTGTAGTCCAAGAACATCTGGAGGTGCAAGGTTGGGGACCACTGGCCTAGATTCATTGGACTCTCATGGAAATACCTTCCATCGCTGTCATTTGCATTATCATTGCTAGCCATTCAGGGTGTTGTATTTTATTAACTCTTAGTTAAATTTGTGAAGTCTAAGATGCTTTAACAAGATCCTGTGGGACTTACAGTCAGGAGTAAGTAAAAGCACAGGTCAGAAGCATTCAACTTTTGGATTACAACTCCCACAATGGCTCCGCCAGCACAATCACTGGCCAATCTGAGAGTTGTGATCCCAAAAGAAAGCAACATTCTTCATTGCTAGGTAAAAACAAAAGTTGTTTGTGAAAGAAGAGACCAGATTTGTGATCGGAGAAGCAAGAGTTTTTACCCATATTAGTGGTTCCTTAAATATGAAACTGGAATGGTGGTTTGCCCATGTTTGTTGGCTCTTCTCTCTCTCTAGGAGGTGTCAGGCAGGACATCAAAAGTAGTTGAGCAAGCTTAATGAACACCTGTTACGATATGCTTACTGCAGTGGTGCATAAAAGTCAAGCAGACCTTTTCAAAAGTGTTGTCCTAAATGAAAAATCCATCAAGTACATCTGCTAGGGGGTTGAATAGTAAGCATTACTTTTAGGCCTTTACTTTTCAGCTTAGCTTACCCCGGTATTCTTCATTAGAGATGGGCACAAAGTTTAAAACGTACCAGGAAATTCATCGAAAATCAGTAATTCGTTGATTCAGATCAGTTTGGGTTCGTCCAAACTGGAAAACCTGAACTTTCACAAACCACTGAATTTTGGGGTGATTTCTGAACCTCCTGGTTCGTTGCCTGCCTCCTGCCCCCTTCCCACTGCTTCCATTGCCTCCCCAACGTTTCTTGCAACTGCCTTCTCTTCCCAACACTGCCACCACCATCTTGAGAACCCTGAAACAGGCCGGTGGCCTTTGAGCATGCCCCCGCCTCTCAGCTCGAAAGTGGGGACATGTGCAGAGGACCCTTGGCTGGCTGTCTAACTAAAAACAAAGTGGCTGATTTTTTAAAAAGTTAGCCAGACTGTCAGCTGTCTTGGAGACCTCTGTGCATGTCCCCACCTCACAGCTGAGAGGCAGGGACATGTGCAGAGACTGGATGGCCTGTGGGAGCTGGCGACCTCTCAAGATGGCAGAAACAGTGGCGGTGGAGGAGGCAGTGGCAGGAAAAGAGAGGGAGGCAATGAGGGTAGTGGGAAGGGAGCAGAGGCAGGCTTGTGGGCAGGGAGACAGCCCACACAGCCTTTATTTTATTTTTATGTGCAAATGTGTTCAAAGTTTGGCTACCCTTCCTCAGCCACTTAAAGCTATTGTCAAGGCTCAATGAATCAGCATGAAGGTGTATATGTTTTATGATTTCTGTCTTTCAAAGTTTTCCCTGCTTCATTTCTCTGACATAACAGGGACCAGCCTCTGTGACATCACAAGTAAACATCCCCTCACCTCAGGTTTTGTCCCTCAGATCTTAGGGCATAAGATACTGCTGATCTGCAAACTGGAATAAAATGTGGGTTTGGTTTCACATAGCTACAGCTGTGAGATAAAAACTTCAGACGACCAAATGAGAATTTAAACATGGCATTATCCTGTTTCATTCACCAAATCTTACAGGGGCTTCATGTAGTGTCTCCTTCCCTTCATTCATAACCTTCCCTTGTTCTTCTTCTGCTTTTTCCAATTGTTTTTCTTACTGCAGAAAAATCTATTAATAATTAAAAAGACCAAATAAATTTACTAGTGAAGATCCCTCCAGTAGGAAACATACAAAGTACTGCTGCATTTGAGTTTTGTTGTCTTATAGCTGGTGCCAACAATCAGCATGCATGCAAAGGGACCGCAATATAGTGTGCATCACTTTTTAATATTATTAATGTTGGGGAATAATGGATATGGAATATGGAAATTTGGGAGAAGGAAAAGGACACTATCTGAGATATTCCATGGGCTTTCCATTGATGTCCATATGTGCAAGGGGGTTAAGAGAAAACTCTGCAGACATAAAGAGATACAGTTCACAGTTTCCTAGGTAGCACACATGGCACAAACCATCATGTCCCTGAAACTTACAAAACTCATGACAGAATCCTGCGTATTTCCCAGATTCATGAATCTACCTCATCTCAGTTCAACTCAAGGTCACTTTTTCACTCTGTTCCCAGTTCTGCGAAATTCAGTGTTGTTTCTTCTTCTACATATCATGTTTTCCCCCCAAATAAGACAGGGTCTTATATTAATTTTTGCTGCAAAAAACGCATCTGGGCTTATTTTCAGGGAATTTTTTTTTCATGTACCACAATCTACATTTATTCAAATACAGTCATGTCATCTTCTTCTGGTTGCCACACCATGGTGGAGGGCGGGGTTTCACTTAACTGGGGCTTATTTTGGGGGTAGGGCTTATATTACGAGCCACCTGAAAAATCATACTAGGGCTTTTTTTCAGGTTAGGTCTTATTTTCAGGGAAACAGGGTAGTATCTTTACTGAAGTACAAAAGCACAGAGGACTTTTGTAATCTCATCGAAATCCTTGCGAAGTTGTCTGCAACAAATGTTGGTGGAACCATTTACAGTTTATATTATGGAAAAAGAGTTCATTCTGAACCACCATTCACATGCTAAATATGTATCAAACCTACTGCAAATACTATTTACAACCTAGTGTAGGTGTCTCTGTGTACTTGTGTGTGTGTGTGTGTGTGTGTGTGTGTGTGTGTGTGTGTGTGAGAGAGAGAGAGAGAGAGAGAGAATATATATAGTGTTGAATAGTTACAGCAGAAGTGAACCTGTCTTGCTCGTGAAGACTGCTTTCAAAAATTATTAATGGTGCAACTGTAAAATTTGGATATATTAATACAGACCACACCATAGATTCCACTTGCTGGTAGCTCTTGTTCCAAGGGTGGCACAGATTGGCTTGAATTAAAGAGGGAAGATCTCATTAGCGATTACTATTCATATTTATATGAAATTGATCCGTTGCACAACACATCAAGCGGTAACATAACGTATTTTAAACTGCAGTTTACTTGCCATGGAATTCTGATGAGTTAGTAATTGATAATGACTCACTTGTTCATGAGTGGTTCATTTGGTCAATTTCTTTTGATATCGGTTCAAACACACCACTTCAAAAAGTTATTATGCACAGTCAAATGGTTTTTGCAAAAGGAGCCAGTACAAACAGAAAGGATGAAAAATCAAATAATATCTTCTTTCACAAGGAAGAATCAAATGGCACTTGCTACATCTATACTCTGCACCACATTGAAGGGTCAATTGTACCAGGGAGAGACAATCTAAATAAGCAGTGACAAAGGTGACGATTCAGCCCTGTTAAGTGTGCTTAAGACTGCTGAAATCAATAGGCTTTAGTCACTGAAATCAATCAGTGTAAGATTGTTGTTGGATAATACTTTTCACATGCAGAGGGTACTCTCTTCTTCTTCATCATCTTCTTCCATTATTGCCATCACTACTGACAGCATCTTCAAGATTACTATTTCATAGTATAAGAATTTCCTACTGCAGTTACATATTCAAGATTAGAAATGGGTAAAAAACAAACCACAAAGTAACACACACACACACACACACACACACACAGAGAGAGAGAGAGAGAGAGAGAGAGAGAGACATACACACACAAATCAGGCCATTTCATTGTTCATTTTCATTCATTTGCCCTGATCTCCTTCTGTTCCCTCCCTAGTCCACCTCATGATGAGCAAACCCCATCTCAGGTTCCCTCACATGAACCATTCATTTAATTTTCTCTAAGGCAGACCACTTTCCTGGGGGATCCGCTTTGTGGGAGCTAAAGCTCAGACACCAAATCCAATCTTCACCAAAGATGGAGAGGGTGGGGAAGAGAATCAGCTGAAGAGTTGCTGTAAGTTTAGTTTCTCTCTTGTGCACAGGTACCATTCTGCCTCTCCGAGAAATCCCCAAATTGCATGAACCACAAAAGAGTTCATTTTGTCAGGAAAGTTTCTGAAAGTTTATGAATAGAGGTGAACCACGAATCATTACAAACTGCCATTTCCTCTTTTATGCCCATCTCTCGTCAAGACCACTAATACGGATTAAAATCCTCACTTCTTTAACTAAATTATCCTTCTCTTCGGAATATTTCATTTTTGGAACCGTAACTCCCAGGATTACCTAGCCAAACAGGGCCAGTGCTCTTGCTAATTGAGGTATTATTGGATGCTCAGTCCAAAACCAAATGTTTCCCTTCTCTGCTTTTTACTCAGTATAAATCCCCCAGCATAGTGTTAAAGGATTCTAGCCTTAAATATTAGTGCAGCCCTAGGCATATTTACTCAAAAGCCAGTCCCACAATGTTTAGTGAGCTTCATGTAATAACAGACTTGTTTATGACTGTTGCCACAGATAACTGAATCACTCATATGACTGAGTCACATATAAAAATCTTGAGTAGGCAGCCATAGTAGCATGAATTGAATGATAGGCACAAAATGTCTTGAAAGCCCATTTTGTAAAGCCATCTTTCATAAACAGCTGCTTTCTAGACATTTGGGACTGAAATTTCCCCAATCCCCATTCGATGACCATGGTGGCTGGCGCTAACAGGAACTACAGTCCAGCAGGCTCCAGATGTTAATATATATACCTCAATGTATGAAATTATTGAGAAACATATTTTGACGGTTTATCCTTTTAAACTCAGTGTTAGAAAGAACTCTCTGCTGTTCTTGCAAGAACATGAGGAATGGGGTAGGAAGAATGAAGTGAGTCAAGGATTTATTATTCACCCACTGTGAGAACAGGGAATTGATTTGGGAGTTGATCTGGTTGAGCAGAATAAGCTCCTTTAAGAGCTGCTTCAGGCATAGTGGATTTCTGAAGTTGACACCGTACCTTTTCACCCTGTGGCTGGAGATGGACCATAGCACAGTGGGAGGGGGCATGGTTTAACCCCTGGCATTTAATTCTTCACATTTCCAGTTAGAAGGCTCACTTATCAAGTGATGGGAAGACATCTCTGCTTGAGTCAGCTGGAGAAAATAATACCAGGCTACATAGACGATGACTCACCTGCTAGAAGGCACCTTCTTATGTTTCCTGCTTCCATGACTTTATTTTGTTCAACATACAACCTTTACATGAACAAAAGATATATCTCGTACAGCTATTAATTCTAAGTACAATCAACACCAAAACTTCCTGGGGCGTTTGTTTGGTCATTGTTAGAAACAGGGTGTTTAACTAGATTAGACTTTTTGGACTGATCCGCAGTGATTTTTTTAATGTTCTTATGGGCTATCCACAATCTCCGAAAATTTGATAATGTTGAAAAGAATGGGACATACCCTATTCCACACAGAACCTTGGATTATGGCTGATGTTGCAAAAATATCCATCTTCTTAAGAAAATAAATTATTTCTCATAAAACATTGGATGGAAGAATTGAAGTACAGCTGAACTGCCACCCAGAAATGTATAGAGTGGTGTATTAGTTGCATTTACAGAGAACCTTGGCTAGTTTTAGAATTCTTGTATTCCATACAGCAGCCGCTGTTCAACAATTGTTTCTGGAAGCAAACTTATAGCTTGAGAAACTAACAATAAGCGGTTTAATTCTGTTCAGACCAAAATAATGATAAACAAGTATAATTGTTTTTTTTAAAAAAAATCACTCCCCAAAGTGTGCTAGGAAATCCTAATTTACTGATGGGTAGCTACTTTCTCTAAGTAGAAATACAGTAATTTAATAATCTTGGCTTAGCAGTCTTCTCCACAGAAAATTAACCAATTCATTATTGCTTATAATTTGCTGAGGCATAGCTGCCATATTTGTAAAATCAGCAGGTTCAGAAAGGGAGGGAAAATGCAAGTTTTAAAATGAATGTTCTCATTTTTCCCCTCCTTCTTCGACATAAATGACACAATTACTTAGCTCCCTCTAGTGCCACTTTCTAAAACAAACTTCACAGTAATGATTGCTTTCCCCGTGCAGTCTAAGGAGCAAATTAAAAATTCACTTGGCAATAATTAACTAGTGAAGTCTCAAAGGGTTTAGTAAGATTGTCAGGGACTAAAGCTGGATTCAAATAGTGTCACACTTAACAAAGGAGGGTCGTGTGTAGGCTTTTTTTCCCCAACAACAAAAATATGACAGCAATGTTCTGGTGCCATGTTGTCTGAACAATAGAGGCACATGCCAGTAAACTACAGCAGTCAGGGAGCAGTGATAACAAATGCAACCTATCTATCATAGTCATGACATTTGAAGTACCATTATTACAGCAGTGTTCATTTTCCCATTTAAACCCATCAGTTTCAGGACTGGTAATTTGGAACACCCACCCCACCCCACCTCCCTTTAAAGAAGGCACTCCAGAGAGAAACACAGCGGCTAGAATTTTTACCATTCTCAAAGGAGGAGCTCTGCTAGACTGCTTTTCAGCATGTGTAACTAAACAAAAGCAAAGTGTTTTAGCATCTCAGAAGACTAAGAGATTTATTTTAGTCTGAGATTTTGTAGATTAGTACCCACTTCTAATCTTTACCACCTCAGTGGGAAAGTAACGGTGTTCCATGTCTAGTTGTGCTGGCCACGTGACCATGGAAACTGTCTTCGGACACATGGTGGCTCTATGGCTTGGAAACTGGGATGAGCACCGTGCTCTAAAGTCAGACACAACTGGACTAAATATCAAGGGGAACCTTTACCTTACCCACTTCTTGTTTATAGATAGACACTAGGTATACTGTATAAATCTACACAGCCAGCATGGTGTACAGTGCAATGTGCAATATGTTGTAGTGGGCAGAGTGATGGACTAAGATTCAGGAGATCTGGGTCTGAATCCCTGCTCAGCAGAGAAATTGACTGGGGGATGGGTTAGAATGAGGAAAATCACTCCTTGAATATCTCACTTACTTTGAAAACCTTATTACAATCCATAATAAGTCAGTTGTGACTGGATGGCACATACCAACCACCACATATAAATCTATGATAAGTGTCTCAAGTTGATGCTGCCCTAGTAGGGTTTTCAGAAGTATATGAGATATCTAAAGAATGGTTTTGCCTGTGTTACACACATACACAACCCAAATCAAGGAGTCTCCATGGCCAAATGGGAATGTGAAGGTCTCTTGACTGCTAGTTCTCTATGCTGACTCACAGATACTCCCAGTAGGTGAGTCTAGCACTCCCACAGGAATGTACAGCCATCCTTCATTTTGTTGGCACATAACATAACATAATATAATTCTGTGGCAAAAACATTGAACACAATGGCTGGAATCTTGCTGGTGACACCCAGTGTAAAGAGGCAATCACAGAAGCAAGTCCACCTGCCCTGTAATTCGTCTTCGTGTGTTCAGGCAAGCAGTCAAATGTTTAGTTGCACAAGGGATGGCATGCAACAAGGAAAACCCCACTGTGCATTTCCTCTTATGTACGCCCTGTTCTCTAACAGGATATATCTGAGGAATTCAAGCATAATCCACAAAAATCCACACTGAAATAAATATGTTGGTCTTTAAGGTGCCACAGCACTTCTACTTTGGAATTTACTTTGGTGGGGGGAGTGTGTGGAAATCTTTTATGATATATATATATATATATATAGGATTGCTGGAACTGGAACAAATAGCGGGTCTGAGGGGAGGACGTTTAATCATATGAAACCATACAAAATCTTTGACAGTTGTCAAAAGCCTCACTAGCAGGAAGAGCTTCATCTTAGGCTTGGTGCAGTGGGTCTCCCGTAATTCAAAGGGGGTCTTCCTCAATCCTTCTTGGAGATACAGGAAGACAAAGCCTGAAAGTGAAAGTTAGGCGTAGATCTTTCCACTGCAAAGTGTGTTGTTTCTTTGATTTGTCTTTTTAATATTTGTGTACTTAGCTTTGAAGCATTGGATTCTTTTTAAGGAGAGAGGTGGGAAAGAAAGAAAGAAAGAAAGAAAGAAAGAAAGAAAGAAAGAAAGAAAGAAAGAAAGAAAGAAAGAAAGAAAGAAAGAAAGAAAGAAAGAAAGAAAGAAAGAAAATAAGTGGCCTGTTACTGAGCCCTTCCTGTGAACTAAGAGGTTAGGCCTCTTTTTCCTTCCTAAACCAGCAGAAAGAACCAGAAGACCTACCAATACTATTTTTCCCTTCCTCAATGCTAGTTGTACAGGTGTACTGGTTTCCATCTCTGTGCAATATTCAGTGCAAGATAACTTATACTAGCTGATCCAGAAAAGCAACAGAAGAGGATAGGAGCATCTAGACCAGGTGTGGGTAACTTGGTGGGGGCCTGAGGACAAATTATTGTCCCCAGCACTCCTTATGAAATGGTCTAGAAATAGCTGAAGTACCATGGTTGCTGAGGGCTCCAGAAGGAGAAAACTGATTTTAGAATGAGGCACCCTCTGCTACCCCTAGTATATTTTAAATCCCTTGAGAAACAATACTCATGAAAAGTAGCCCAGGCATGTTGCACATCCAAAATATAAATATCAGAAGTGTAACCAGAGGGGAGGACACACCTGTCTCTTGCATAACAGACTACAATTGATTATTATTCACATTTGTATTCTTGAAGGCTTTATTCAGATTATCTGCATTTACGACCCTTTCACTTGAACATATATACACTTCTTCCTTCAACAACACAGGGGTTAGGGATGCTGGACCCCCATGCAGTTACAGTATATCACAGAAGTGAGTACACCCCCTCACATTTCATAAATATTTTAGTATATTTTTTCATGTGACAACACTGAAGAAATGACACTTGGCTACAATGTAAAGCAGTGAGTATACAGCTTGTAAAACAGTGTAAATGTGCTGTCCCCTCAAAATAACACAACAAGCCATTAATGTCTAAACAGCTGGCAACAAAAGAGTACAGCCCCAAGTAACAATGTTCAAATTGGGCACAAGGTGTCAATATTTTGTATGACCACCATTATTTTCCAGCACAGCCTTAACCCTTTTGGGCATAGAGTAAACCAGAGCTTCACAGGTTGCTCAACAGCTTGTGCACCTCCACTTTCCATTTCAGGATGCTGCACAGATGCTGAGTAGGCTTTAGGTCTGGAGACATGCTTGGCCAGTCCCTCACCTTTACCCTCAGCTTCTTTAGCAAGACAGTGGTTGTTTTGGAGGTGTGTTTGGGGTCGTTATCCTGTTGGAATACTGCCCTGCGGCCCAGTCTCCAAAGGGAGGGGATCATGCTCTGCTTCAGTATGTTACAGTACATGTTGGCATTCATGGTTCCCTCAATGAACTGTAGCTCCCCAGTGCCGGCAGCACTCATGCAGCCCTAGACCACGACACTCCCAACACCATGCCTGACTGTAGGCATAACACACTTCTCTTTGTACTCCTCACCTGGTTGCCACCACACACACTTGACACCATCTGAACCAAATAAGTTTATCTTGTTCTCATTGGACCACAGGACATGGTTCCAGAAATCCATGCCCTTAGTCTGCTTGTCTGCAGCAAACCGTATGCAGGCTTTCTTGTGCATCATCTCTAGAGGAGGCTTCCTTCTGTGACAACAGCCCTGGAGACCAATTTGATGCAGTGTGTGGCATATGGTCTGAGCACTGACAGCCTGACCCCCCCCCCCCTTCAACCTCTGCAGCAATGTTGGCAGCACTCATATGCCTATTTCCAAAAGCCGACCTCTGGATATGATGCTGAGCATGGGCACTCAACTTCTTTGGTCAACCATGACGAGGCCTGTTCTGAGTGGAACCTGTCCTGTTAAACTGCTGTATGGTCTTGGCCACCCTGCTGCAGCTCAGTTTCAGGTTTTTGGCAATCTTCTTATAGCCTAGGCCATCTTTATGTAGAGCATCAATTGGTTTTTTTCAGATCCTCAGATAGTTCATTACCATGAGGTGCCATGTGGAACTTCCAGTGACCAGTCTGAGAGAGTGAGAGTGATAACACCTGCTCCCCCTCCACACCTGAGATTTGTGACACTAATGGGTCTCATGACACCAGGGAGGGAAGACGGCTACCTGGGCCCAATTTGGACATTTTCAGTTTTGTTGCCAGCAGTTTAGACATTAATGGCTGTGTTGCGTTATTTTGAGGGGACAGCACATTTACACTGTTATAC
This sequence comes from Pogona vitticeps, assembly GCF_051106095.1. NCBI lineage: Eukaryota > Metazoa > Chordata > Lepidosauria > Squamata > Agamidae > Pogona > Pogona vitticeps. Next base: position 217,895,432 of record NC_135783.1, on the reverse strand, counting down.
AAGCTGTATACTCACTGCTTTACATTGTAGCCGAGTGTCATTTCTCCAGTGTTGTTTTATGAAAAGATATGCTAAAATATTTATGAAATGTGAGGGGGTGTACTCACTTCTGTGATATACTGTAACTGCATGGGGGTCCAGCATCCCTAACCCCTGTGTTGTTGAAGGAAGAAGTGTATATATGTTCAAGTGAAAGGGTCGTAAATGCAGATAATCTGAATAAAGCCTTCAAGAATACAAATGTGAATAATAATCAATTGTAGTCTGTTATGCAAGAGACAGGTGTGTCCTCCCCTCTGGTTACACTTCTGGTATTTATATTTTGGATGTGCAACATGCCTGGGCTACTTTTCATGAGTATTGTTTCTCAAGGGATTTAAAATATACTAGGGGTAGCAGAGGGTGCCTCATTCTAAAATCAGTTTTCTCCTTCTGGAGCCCTCAGCAACCATGGTACTTCAGCTATTTCTAGACCATTTCATAAGGAGTGCTGGGGACAATAATTTGTCCTCAGGCCCCCACCAAGTTACCCACACCTGGTCTAGATGCTCCTATCCTCTTCTGTTGCTTTTCTGGATCAGCTAGTATAAGTTATCTTGCACTGAATATTGCACAGAGATGGAAACCAGTACACCTGTACAACTAGCATTGAGGAAGGGAAAAATAGTATTGGTAGGTCTTCTGGTTCTTTCTGCTGGTTTAGGAAGGAAAAAGAGGCCTAACCTCTTAGTTCACAGGAAGGGCTCAGTAACAGGCCACTTATTTTCTTTCTTTCTTTCTTTCTTTCTTTCTTTCTTTCTTTCTTTCTTTCTTTCTTTCTTTCTTTCTTTCTTCTTAAAAAGAATCCAATGCTTCAAAGCTAAGTACACAAATATTAAAAAGACAAATCAAAGAAACAACACACTTTGCAGTGGAAAGATCTACGCCTAACTTTCACTTTCAGGCTTTGTCTTCCTGTATCTCCAAGAAGGATTGAGGAAGACCCCCTTTGAAATACGGGAGACCCACTGCCAATCAGTGTAGGCTCCACTGAGCCAAACTGACTGATAGTTAGACTCAGTGTAAGGTACTTTTCTGTTCTCCACATTTTAAGTATATTAAATGCTTGCTCTTTCATTCTTATGTCAGTTTCCACATGTTTTCACATTTCCCATCCAAGCATGTATGCATGCTAGTTTCCATAACTGTTAGCTCCATTTAATTGTTTAAATAACAGAGTTTATGAATTTTACTCTCACAACTATCCTGTGTTTTATGCAACATATCAAATATTGGGAGCTACCTCAGGATGTAGGGACACAGCAGGTTTTATCAGCTTCTGATAATAGCAAAGAGTAAAACGAATGTCAAAATAGCACACGATGATAACTTACCTTTTCTCCCTTGGGTAGGAAGGATTCCTATCATTTTCTCCAGAGCTTAGCCAAAGTCTTTCTTCTGGACCACAGAATTCCTCAGCCATCATGCCCATGAAGTCATCCACAATAGTCTTCTTCATGTTATGCACCCCAGTGGTGCTGTAACTACCCCACCCCCCGCTTGTTCCACCCATTTGATAACCTGCAAACTGATGAGATACGGCAGTGGGGGGAAGAGACCCATATATTTTCAGGTGTAGACCTCTTTCTCTACTGGAATACATCTGGATACATATGGGTGGTCCAGTTCATATAGGAACCTATGAGTGCACAGCTTGGGTGGTTGTGAGATGCTTCTTTTTTGTTTATTGGTTTGTTTCTTGATAGATTGATATTTCTCCCTTTCTACCAAAGCTGGGGCTAAAGAAGGTACAGATAACTAAAGAAGGTACAGATAAAAGCATACACAAACAACAGGAAATGAATCGTAATTTTTGAACATGTCTGAATTAAAAGCATAGAAGAAAGGAAAATCCAGCATCCACCCATTAAAAGCTCCTTCCTCCATAACATCACTTTCCAAAACCCAATCTTGCTAACAGACAGGCATCTGCAGGTGGGAAGCGAAGTCACAGGTGAAACCAGTGGGACATTTTTGCTTGTCCTCCACATGTGTGGTATACCTGCTGGATTTGCAACACGATCACTAAAGGTGTCTTTTCATCTCACTGTTTGCTTCTTCTACTTCTTGCTCTGGCCCCTATGAATGCTTCATAATGCCCACCATTTTTAAGCATCATAACCTTCCTCCAAGGCATCTGTGTTCAAACATTTCTGTCATGATTCTAAGTGGAAACCCAGAATTCTAGAACAGCCATCGTTTTTCCCTCCTGCCCTGTGTAAGCAGAGGGGCCCGACTCTCTGCAATAAAGCCAGAATGCCAATATGTCCGCCTTTGCTCTTGTGACCTTCATGAGCCCAGCTGATGAAATATGAAGTATAATTTTATTTTAAGAAATGGAAGGTGTTTGACAGATAAATTCCGCTGCTGTAATTTCCACAATGAATGACACTTTCCTCAGTACTGCCACACCACCTGCTGCTAAGTACAAAGATGATTAGCCACAAACTAACCCACTACAGAATTATTATCAGTATATATTTGCGTGATGAAGAACTAATGGGAATTATGCAGATTGCATTTCCTTCCCTGCTGAAGGCAACCAACCTTCACCATCAATAGCAAATGGAAAACAGAACTCAGCTGTGGGAGAACAACAGAGAGGGCTTCTCCTTCTTCTCCTTAAAATTATTATTATCAGTAGCCCTAGTATTTTATTTCCAAATAGGTTCTGTTGATTATTCTGATGCTCTAAGACACATGTTTCTTTTTTCATGTAATTATGAGATGAGAAATCCAAGGACCATTTTTAAAAGCTTAACAATTTCCAGAGCATGCTAATAGAGTTAAATAGAAAGTAGCCCCACCGCTTTAATGCGGCATCTCAAGCCGCTGCACATCAAAGCAGCTTTTTATAACTCCACCAGTATGTAGTGCAAACCAGTAGCAATTGGCCTCCATAATCACATTAGGAAAGCTGCTTTGAATGTTTTCTCTGTAGTGGAAGTATTAAAGCCTGATTTTACTCAATGGAAGTTTATTTCAGCTTTCGTCTGTAGAGGCCCTCTGGCGATTCCTGTGCGTGTCTCAGTGAAATTACACAGTGGAAGTGAGTGTCCCATGTGAAAAAAGGCCCATACCATGATGGGCTTTCCTTTACTGGGAGGGAGGGAAAAGACACCTTTGTTCCTTATTTCATGATTGTGACCCAGAGCCGTTTGTCACTGCTGGCTGGAGCCACTGACACTCAATCAGCATAACATTTTTCAGTGCAAAGCTTCTCTTTTTTTTTCTGCAAGATTACAGCCCCAATTGCCCTGATTGGGGTATTTGTTACAAATGAAGGAGTTCATCTCCCTCAGTCTGTGTCATGTTCTAATAACAACAAGTCTGTTGTGTGTTACTTCCACATTAATCCTCAGCCTAAAACTCCAATATAAATGCTGATTTCCATATGAATTTTTAGTATATTTTAGCTCACAAACATTGATTTTTAGAATGTCTTTCGGGGCTTCTTCTACCTGAGCACAGAACAACTTCAGAAGTGACAAGATTCTAGTGGATTAAAACTTCTGATCACTTCATGGTTCCAGGTGCTAGAAATCATGGGAGTTTGGATCAGAAAGCTATAAATATACAGAGCAACCTTTCTCTCTCAAATTAAAAGGAGAAGCACTCTGCTTGCAAATGAACTCTAGATAGTAACTCTTAATTAATTAATTAATTAATTAATTAATTCCATTTATACCCTGCCTATCTGATCAATTGCGACCACTCTAGGTAAGTTGATCACTCTAGTGATCAACTTACCTGATGAATGAAAGACTAACCTACAAATAAAGAGGTGCCACACTACCTTGATTTAAGCAATTGTTGAGAGTATTTTTTTTAAAAAAAATTGCTGACAGATATTCACCATAGTCTACCACTGCATTGCTTGATTGGAGCTGGGAAGTGTGAGACAGACATGGAACTGTGTGAAACCCTTGAATTCTGAGGTTTCTCATGGACTTGGTAGCAACACTTTATTTCCTCTGGTGTAAATTCTTCACACATATCAGTCTATAGAGATTCTCGCATATCTGATATCGGATTACCATAATTGGCTAATGACTAAAGCAGGAGGCATCTTCACCACCACCACCACCAAACTTTGAGACCATCCCCAACCTGAGCAAGCACCCATCCTAAGAATCTCAATATACTTCAGCTTTCTAAGATGTTTCAGATGAACCATCCTGAATGGTGAATGTCATTCTTTGAAATTCTTATTCAAAAATCACAATGTTGATTACAGCTGGATGAAAAGGTAACGTCGTACCATAACTGGAGCTATAGTATGTAAAACAGAATGCATTTGATAGTACACATCTAATAATTTATTTATTTATTGAACTTATATGCTGCCCACACTACCCAAAGGTCTCTGGGCAGCTTACAACATTTAAAATACAATAAAAAGGCAAAATAAAAGAGCAAAATAATTCAGTGTAAGATAAATAAAGAAATAATAACTGATAAGAAAGGCAGAAGGCGGCTGACCTCCTTGTTGAATCAGTTTGGTTGCATAGGCTGCTTTGCAGTGATTAGAATCCAACTAAATCCCTCAGAATAATTTCTTTTCACAAGACAGTGTTTTATTCCAAATATTCAAAAGTTTTGCACTCAGTGAAAGGGAGAAAAATCATATAATATAAACATACCCTAAGAGAAGTCTGGTTCAGAAATCTGTTCTCTCTCTCTCTCTCTCTCTCTCTCTCAATTAGCTTTGTTTCCTTCTAATCAGTACAGTTTTTATTCTGCATTTCACTTACAAAGTAAGTTTTTTTAAAAATTACACAGTCAATTCCAGGATCCATAGAAGCTGAAGATCTTCTTGCATATACTAAATATACAGTATACTTATGGGAAGAAGAATCAACTGCCTGTTTGATTAATTGCCTTAGTCACATATTAAAAACTTTTGCTTCTTCTCCCATTAAAAGTAACACTAATGAGCTATGGCTGTGACCTTCAAGCGGAAAGGCACATGCGCCTCAACCCCTTCAATATTTACCACCCAAATTTAATCTTTATAATGGACGCCTTAAAAGGAATCAGATAGAAAATACTAAGAGCTGCTCCAAAACTAAAACACTTAGGGAAGATTTTGATTAATGCCTTGTGATTAATCAATTGATTAATATAGTTTTCAATACAGATGTTAGGACACTGTCTACTTTAATCAACCATTCTGAAAACAGAAAAGACAAATGATCTATTTTTGTGTCAATTTCCCTCCCCAAAAAAGGCCTATTTTAGCAGTTATGTAAATTATGACATCAACCCTACTTAGTATGCTTAAATTTTCCCCATACATTAAAAACCTTTAAGCATCGGAACTATTAATTAAATAATTGTCACCCCTTTTGGCAGGACGTCTTTAAAGCTAATGAGAAAGAAAGAGCAGAAGGGGGGGGGAGGAAGAGATGGAGAGAGATTTAACCAAATGTGTACTTCACTTTTAAAAGAAATTGTTTCAGCATTATGCTATAATCCATATTTAAAGCCTTCCCAATATTTTTGTTTAACTCTGAGGCAGCTTCTAATTTGTGATTATGCTCTCCACCATACTAAAACTGAAATCTTTATTTCAGTCAAAAATAATCACCCTGTAATTACCATGACAAACTGCCCAGGCTGTATCATTGTGGCCATTTCGACTAATGATATTGTATTATAATGCCTAGCAATAGACTTCAAATGGAAAATATAATTATGTGCATTAGTTTGTCTAAGCATTTATAAGATCACATATCCATCAGTTATCAGCCTTCATAAAAAAAACTATACATCACTGTCACTGCTGGTTTTGTTCCTGGAAATGTGGGCCTTTATAAACTAACCAAAGATGTGAGCTTTAAATTTCATGTCCTATGGTTCCCATGCTGGCCCATGGAAGCCAAGCATTTCTATAATTGTTATTATTATTTTTAATTGCTTGTATATACAAACAAGCATTTTACTTCCATTCTTAAATGTTTAACTTAAAACTTCTTCCTCACTAGTCAAATTCACTGTTTTCTTTCTTTTAGGGCACATGCTGAACAATGATTATCTTCATTTATCCTTTTATTTAAGGTTTAAAGTATTTTAGCTTCATCTCAATGAGCAAATCCAGATAGAACCCAAGAATATATTTAAAAAACTAACTTCATCATCATTGTTGCTTCAGCTGGTGCAGCAAGTATAGGATCCAGACTTACCTGTAGTTTCCATCGCTGTGCTCTAGGGCAGTTGTTCCCAACCTTGGGCCTCCAGATATTCTTGGACTTCAACTCTCAGAAATCGTGGCCAGCAAAACTGGTGGTGAAGGCTTCTGGGAGTTGTAGTCCAAGAAGATCTGGAGGCCCAAGGTTGGGGACCACTGCCCTAGAGCATCAGTTCCAAGACACTGGAGGCCATGGAGTAGGTCAAACGGGGCAACATGGTGCCCTCCAGTGGTGCTGAGGATGATAGGAACCGCATTAGCTGTACCTTGGTCTTTCTGGCTCTCTACTGGCCAGCTGAGCTGGGGGAGGTAGAGTTGGGGGCAGGTGGACTAGACTGAAGCAAGCTTCCCTGTGGTGCACCTGCTTGGTAGATAAAGAAGGAAGCATGCTGGTTGCAGACATTTTTGGATGGCTTTCCCTCTCACATACCCTGGATATTTGGCACAGTGGACATAACTGTATATACAGTTCCAGCAAAATCGCAGTAGAGCGAAATCCTCGTTAAGCGAAATAAAAAATCCCATTGAAACACACTGAAAACCCCGTTCAATGTGTTCCAGTGGGTTGAAAAACTGACAGTCCAGCAAAGATCCTCCATAGGGGTGGCTATTTTTGGTCCCTGTAAAGCGAGGAATCCGTCCAAAAACACAGCGGGGAGCCATTTTACACAGCGAGCGGCCATTTTGAAGCCGCTGATCAGCTGTTTTAAAAACGTCGTAATGCAAAGAATCGGTTCCCGAAGCAGGGAACCGATCGTCGCAAAGCCTATTAAAACATCATTTTTCGATCGCAAAACAGTCATCGTATAGTGGTTTCATCGATTAACAAGGCAATCGTTAAGCAAGGCACCACTGTACTTTGTTACTGTTTTGCATGCCTCCCAAAAATCCTTTTTTAAATTCTTTTCATCACAACATTATGGGGGGCAGGTGTGGGTTTGAAGAACCACCTTAAAAGGAATTGGGTGTTAAAACATGGTCAAGTGTTAAAACAGGGTCAAACAGAGACCCAGCCCCGTCCTTGAGTGAAAAGGAACCATGGAGTGACATGTGATCTACAATGAACTATCACTACTGGTTGACCCCTGGTTGGTGGCTGGAGTTTCACTGCTAAAAGCATTGGCCTGACACCTGAGTCTGCCAGTGCTCTGGATCCATACCTAATGCCATGCCAGGAATACTGTGGCTTAACCAATAACCCTGTGTCCATATTCTTTTCAACAATTGTGAATATCTTTGTGTGTTCATGTAGCCCAGGACCAGCTGAGCTATAAGGTAACAAACTGTGAGCAACATTCACCCAAGTCAAGGAACACAGTTGTCTAAAACCAGCCACTTTGTTACATAAAATATGATAAACTCTCCAAAGCCTTTACAGTAAACATACAATCATAGCAAATAACTAATAATTTGCTCCCCCTTTAATGACATCCAAAATTTGCTGTATGAAGTGATTACTTCAGTTTGACTAATGATACCTTGGTTCTTAGTGTCAAAGGCAGCAGAAAGCAGACATAGTGCAGGAATCTAAGTTGAACTATATCTGAAAGGTATGTGTCTGGTTTAGAAGACAGTATGTGAGTGGTTTTTGTTGTTTAGTAATTAAGTCATGTCCAACTCTTCGTGACCCCAAGGACCAGAGCACGCCAGGCCCTCTTACCTTCCACTGCCTCCCAGAGTTGGGTCAAATTCATGTTGGTAGCTTCGATGACAATGTCCAACCATCTCGTCCTTTGTCATGCCCTTCTCCTCTTGCCTTCACACTTTCCCAACATCAGCGTCTTTTCCAGGGAGTCTTCTCTTCTCATGAGATGGCCAAAGCATTGGAGCCTCAGAATCTCTCCTTCCAGTGCGCACTCAGGGTTGATTTCCTTCAGAATGGATAGGTGTGTTCTCTCTGCAGTCCACCGGACTCTCAAGAGTCTCCTCCAGCACCACAATTCAAAAGCATCAATTCTTCGGCAGTCAGCCTTCTTTCTGGTCCAGCTCTCACTTCCATACATTGCTACTAGAAAAACCATAGCTTTAACCTTTGTTGGCAAGGTGATGTCTCTGCTTTTTAAGATGTTGTCTAGGTTTGTCATCACTTTCCTCCCAAGAAGCAGGCATCTTTTAATTTGGTGGCTGCTGTCACCATCTGCAGTGATCATGGAGTCCAAAAAAGTAAAATCTGTCACTGCCTCCATATCTTCCCCTTCTATTTCCCAGGAGGTGATGGGACCAGTGGCCATGATCTTAGTTTTTTTATGTTGAACTTCAGACCATTTTTGGCGCTTTCCTCTTTCACCCTCATTAAGAGGTTCTTTAATTCCTCCTCACTTTCTGCCATCAGAGTGGTATCATCTGTATATCGGAGGTTGTTGATATTTCTTCCGGCAATCTTAATTCTGGTTTGGGATTCCTCCAGTCCAGCCTTTCTCATGATATATTCTGCATATACGTTAAATATGGTAACGTATATTCTGCATATACGTTAAATCCGGTGGGCCAGATAGGCGGGGTATAAATTAAATAAATAAATAAATAAATAAATAAGCAGGGGAACAATATACAGCCTTGTCGTACTCTCTTCCCAATTTTGAAACAATCAGTTGTTTCATATCCAGTTCTAACTGTTGCTCCCTGTCCCACATATACATTTCTCAGGAGATAGATAAGGTGGTCAGGCGTTCCCATTTCTTTAATGACTTGCCATAATTTGCTGGCATAATTCCTCTGCGTATTCTTGCCACCTCTTCTTGATGTCTTCTGCTTCTGTGAGGTCCCTACCATTTTTGTCCTTCATCATGTCTATCTTTGCACAAAATGTTCCTTTAACATCTCTCATTTTCTTGAACAGATCTCTGGTTTTTTCCTTTCTATTATTTTCCTCTATTTCTTTGCACTGTTCATTTAAGAAGGCCCTCTTGTCTCATGTGGGTGGAACTTCAAATTAAAAGAGCCAATGAAAATACAAGCTTCAGCATTGATTATTGCCATCCTTATAGGTGTGTCTGAAGGGAGGAGTTGGAAAGATCCATTCATAATCAGCAACAAACCAACAGATATTTTCACTGAATCCCAGAATCATAGAAAAATGGAGTTGAAAGGGGGATATAAAGCCATCAAGGCTAAGGGCTTGGCCAACACAGGATATTCAAAATCTCCAGGGAAGGTAGACTTTGTCGCTAGAATAATTTGTTTCATGACTTTGTGTACCTGGGCTCAACCATCTCTGACACCCTGTCTCTGGATGTCGAGCTGGATAAACGCATTGGCAAAGCAGCTACCATGTTCTCTAGACTCACAAAGAGAGTATGGCTAAATAAGAAGCTGATGACACATACGAAGATCCAGGTCTATAGAGCCTGTGTCCTAAGCACACTCCTGTACTGTAGTGAGTCCTGGACCATTTGTGCACGGCAGGAGAGGAAGCTGAACACCTTCCATATGCGTTGCCTCCGACGGATTTTTGGTATCACCTGGCAGGACAAAGTTCCAAACAGAGTAGTCCTAGAACGAGCTGGAATTTTCAGCATGAACACATTACTGAAACAGCGATGTCTACGTTGGCTTGGGCATGTCGTGAGAATGGCTGATGGTTGGATTCCAAAGGATCTCCTGTATGGAGAATTAGTGCAGGGAAATCGCCCCAGAGGGAGACCACAGCTGCGATACAAGGATATCTGCAAGCGAGATCTGAAGGCCTTAGGAATGGACCTCAACAGATGGGAAACCCTGACATCTGACCGTTCAGCCTGGAGGCAGGCATTGCATCACGGCCTCTCCCAATTTGAAGAGACCCTTGCCCAGCAGGCTGAGGCAAAGAGGAAGTCACAAAAGCAGCAAAACCAGGGAGCTGGACAGGGGACAGATTGGATTTGTCTTCAGTGTGGAAGAGACTGTTACTCTCGAATCGGCCTCCTCAGCCACACTAGACGCTGTTCCAAGTCCTCCATACAGAGCACGGTACCATAGTCTTTCGAGACTGAAGGATGCCTAACTAACTAACTAAAATTTGTTTGGATATAAATACAACAGAAATATTGTGGGGAGAGGGGGAAGTTAATTTAATTTCAAAGACAAGTAACCTCACTGGAGAAAGCACACATTGTAATTGCCTAAACTGGAATATACCTCCTCAAGCTTCCTGCCACATAGAGGCCCAGTCCTGGGCCTGGTGCTCTTCAACATTTTTATTAATTACTTGGATGAGGGAGTGCAGGGAATATTTATCAGATTTGCAGATGACATAAAATTGGGTGGAATAGCTAAAACCCTGGAAAACAGGAACGAAATTCAGAAAGATCTTGATAGGCCTGAGCAGCGGGCTGAAAATAACAGAATGAAATTTAACAGGGATAAGTTCCAAGTTCTACTCCTAAGAGGAAAAAACCAAATTCGAAGTCACAAATGGGGGATACGTGGCTCAGTAATACTATGAGTCAGAAGGATCTTGGAATTGCAGATCAAAAGCTCAATATGAACCAAGAGTATGATGTGGCTGCAAACAAAACAAAACAAAAAAAAAAAAACAAATGCAATTTTAGTATGCATTCATAGACGTATATTCTCCAAATCCCATGAGGCAGTAGTTCCCCTCTATTCGGCACTGGTTAGGCCTTATCTAGAATACTGTGTCCAGTTCAGGACACCATACTTTTAGAAAGATGCCAACAAACTGGAGCAAGTTCAGAGGAAGGCAACAAGAATAATCAGGGTATTGGAAACCAAACCCTATGATGAAAGATTAAAAGAACTGGGCATGTTTAGCCTTGAGAAAAGAAGACTGAGGGGAGATATAATAGCACTTTTCTAATATTTGAAAGGCTGTCATACAGAGGAGAGGCAGGATCTGTTCTCAATCATTCCAGAGTACAAGACACACAGTAATGGGCTCAAGCTACAAGAAGCCAGATTTAGGCTGCCTATCAGAAAAAAACTGTTAGAGCAATATGACAATGGAACCAATTTCCATGGGAAGTACTGAGCACTCCAGTGCTGGAGGCATTCTAGAGGAAATTGAACAACTATCTGTCAGATCTGCTTTGATTTGGATTCCTGCATTGAGGAGGAGGTTGGACGTCATTGCCAGATCCGCTGACAAGCTTACCTTCATCAGTGCGGATTGCCTTTGACTCCTTCCCGGGATAACGTGAGACACTTAGAGTTTTGCGAAAGTGTCCCGGGAGGGGGGAAACAAGTGAGCTATTTAAATGGTGTTCCTCTTCCTTGCTGGCACCCACCCACCCTATTTTCTAGTGTGAGTTTACCTGGTTGCCTTTGGGGGCCAGATAGGAATTTTTGACCCGGGTACTGTGGATAGAACACATTGTGAGTCCCATCACAATCACAGTTAATGTATAGCTCATCTTACCTCCCAGTGCTGCGGATCGTGTGATTACAGTGCTTGGGGGAAAAGATGCACTGTGGTCACACCCGGACTAATGGTCAACAAGCAGAAGGTGGCTTGAGGTCTGAGGGTGGTCAAATTGGGCCGGCCAGGTTCTCGCTATCTTCATGACCAAGAGAACTTGGGGTTAGGGACTTACCCATTTGTTTGGTAAGGGGTCTGATGATTCTGGACTACGGCAGGACCCCTTTTTTGGTGGGCAATAATGATTATTCAATAAAGTGTGGCCGATGTTTATCCCAAGATACTTGTCTTGCATCATTATTCTGGGTTAAGGGGGCAAAGACTTATAGGCCCTTTCCAACAAAATTGTTCTATGATTCTGTGTTATTTTATGTCATTTCATCATTGTTGACCTCTACCCATGGTTTGGAGACATTATTATATCTTCTTTTCTATTCTGCAATTGTTAGAATACTTGGGTCCAGGAAAGAAACTGTTCCTAAGCTTTGCATCTGCACAGTTACATGGCTGGCAATTTAAGCAGAGAAAGTGCTTTTTCTACGGACAGTTTTTGAATTACCTGCACAATGTATGCAAAGAATATGTCACTGTTTTCGCAATGAGCTACAAAGCATAATAGATGCATCTCTCCACAAAATGAGTTAAGACTCTCCTGTATAAGAAAAGGTGGCTTATGAACAGACTTTTCTGGTAGGACTTCCTGGTTAATTGGAATCCGTGTGATCCGCTGAAGCTGCATTCCTAAACACAAGCACCACTACCACAATTATCCAGGCTGCTTTGGAACAGGGAGATCTATTAGATCTCATGTGCCAGCTGAAGCCTCAGATAATTGCTATGCTTCTCCAGGGAGACAAATATGACGATGAGTGGCATTGGTGGAGGAGATATTGTGGTGGCTTCTAAAACTGGGCACTCATTTCCACCCATTGCAGAACTCACTGGCCCAGCATGAATGTGTGCGCACGATGTTCCAAATGACATAACATCCCAAGTGAAGGCACCAAGGACTTGGCTGCTCTCTCCTCAGTCTCCTCCCTTTGCTCCTGTGTTCTGGTGGGCTACCACGGGATCCTTCACGCCCTTTGGTAAAGCACCACCATTACATATCATGAAATGTGTTGTTCCACAAATCCTGGCAGCAAGATCCCAAAGCTTGGGGGGAAAGAACTTTCCCTCCCAAACGTTACTTGCTCTGCCTCTATGACATCACAGTGGTCCACTCCTTATCTTCAGATTTTAGTTTTGAGACTTCAGGGATAGGATGCTGCTGGCTTTGCAACTCTCAGAACAAGTAATTTAAAAATCACAGCAAAATGTAAGCCCTTAAAGAGTTAAAACGTAACCAAAATACCACGTGGTCTATACTATTTTGTTTTTGTACACATAACTGCCAGGAAAGGGAAGAGAAGAGAAATATGATTTCTTATCACCGCAATGAAACATGGAAATTAAGCCAATCTGTAAAATCGCCTCCAGCCGATTCACTTAATGTTAGATGCCATAGCTTTTTATATCATCTGAAAGAAATGTTCTGAGGGATAAGAGTGAATTTTTCACCTCACTTGGTCTTTAAATCAGGATCGGTTGTCTCTCTGACAGGTGTGGTATAGTTCAAGTGCAGGGCACTCTATGATGTTACAAAATGAGAGGGTTATGCATTCAGACTCTTGGTCCACATGATTGTGGAAGCACTGCCACAGGTAGCCACTAATAAACACGAAAAGCAATTGCATGTGTAAAAGAAAGAAAGCATAACTATTACAGAAACTGCATTTTTAAATGCACCACAGCTGAACTCCATTGTTGAAGCCAAACAATTTAAAGAGATGTAGCTTATGAAAGGTAGCAAATTTGGATCTAACAGAGATATGGGTGGTATGCATAGAGGATGAAAATATTAAGTTGCATTTTGTTTTATATTTCCACTACAGCTACTCTTCTGTTAAGAGACAAGCTAATTTTGCCTTTAAAATGTGATTCCCTCTTCCCTCGCCCACAGCTTGCTTAACACATGGACATCTCTGTAGATGTGCACAAATATTGGTAGGATCATAGGCCTAGTCACCATCTACAGTGATGCCTCAACTTATGAACATCCCTACTTACGACCATTTCGAGTTATGACTGGAAAAGTTTGCTTCTACTTGCAACCGGAGCTTCCACTTATGAACAGAAAAAGGCACAGAAAAAGGCGGGAAATTCAAATTTCTAACTGTAGGTGGCGACAAAGCTGCTTCTTTGCAGCTCACTCCAGTAGTTAGAGAGTGTGTGTCGTCGTCGAAGGCTTGGGACTGCCTCCTTCTGCTTCTGAGTAAACGTGTGTGTGTGTGTGTTTGCAGGGAGGCTTCAGGCTGCCCGGTAAGGTAAGGTGCCATTTAAAAAACTGTTCTATGTGTTTTTGCAGTGCGGTTTTGAGCTGGGGGGGTTATGTTTCTGTACTGTGATGGGTCTTGGTGAGTTGTTTTTTTTTTGTTCCCCCCCATTTCCAATGGGTCTTGGGGTTTTTTTTATTGCTTTTGGGAATGTTTTCCCCCATTTCCAATGGGTCTTTGGGGGTTTGTTTGTTTGTTGGTTCCCCCCATTTCTGATGGGTCTTGGGGGTTTGGTTGCTTTTGGGGTTTTCCCCCACTTCCAATGGGTCTTAGGGCTTGTTTGTTTTTTGGGTTTTCCCCCATTTCCAATGAGTCTTGGGGGCTTGGTTGCTTTTGGGGGGGTCCCCACATCTGATGGGACCTACATGCTTCCCTTTCTTTTTCCTTTGTTTTCTTTGCATTTCCAATCTGCCCCCTTTGTTCTCTGTGCATTTTCGATCTGCTCCGTTTGTTTTCTGTGCATTTCCAAAGGGTCTTGCACGCTTGATTGCTTTTCTTTCCCCACCCCCTTTGGCCAGAAGGAATTAATCATGTTTCCAATGAGTCTTGCAGTGATTTTTTTTGGGGGGGGGGATTCTTTTTCTTCGGCCAGAATGGATTAATTGCATTTCAATGCATTTCTATGGGAAATGGTGCTTCAGCTTATGACCATTTCAGGTTATGTCCATCACCTGAGTAGACAGAACTATCTTAAAGCAGAAGTACCATTCATGATATACAAGAACCATCTGCCAATCTTTCTGAGACATCACATTGCATTGTAGTGAAATAGTATTTTACTGTGTAACAATTAGGTAAAATATTCCATTAAGCAGAATATTTTTGAGATTTAAAAACATAAGACCATGAAAAGAGCCCTGCTGGATCAGGCCAAGGGCCCCTCTAGTCCAGCTTCCTGTATCCCACACTGGCCCCACCAGATGCCTCTGGGAGCACACAAGACAACTAGATATCTGTCTCCTGATACCCCTCCCCTGCATCTGGCATTTGGAGGTACCTTCCTTTTAAGACTGGAGATTGTACATCTCCATCATGGCTTGTGACCTGTGATGGACTTTTCCTCCCGAAGTCTGTCCAATCCCCTTTTAAAGGCATCTAAGCCAGATGCCATCACCACATCTTGTGGCAAGGAGTTCCACATACTAACAATGCGCTGGGAAAAGAAATATTTTCTTTGGTCTGTTCTCACTCTCCCAACTTTGAGTGGATGTCCCCTGGTTCCAGTAATGCATGAGAAGGAAAAGAGCTTCCCTCTATCCACTTTATCCACCCCCTGCATAAGGGCTGTCCTTTACATTACAACTTACAGTAACACTTCCCAGGTTTTTCTAAGTAGAAAGTACTCAGAAGTGGTTTGCTGGCCTTTCCTTGTGGTGACACTTCAGGCTGTACAGCTTGCCCAAGGCTTCACGGCCTGGCTCTTCTTCTTAGAAGACAATAAAGAAATTAGACCCCTGTGCCATGGCATGGCTCTTCTGCTAGGTGGTCCAACCCACTGGGCAAAATCTGAAATTAGGCAAAAGTTCATAATGCTATCAGATATGTTGTTTTTCCAATTCAGCAAAGGGAGCTAATTCTAAAAGGTTTCATCTCAGGTTACTTTAGTGTGGTACAGTGAGTTAGGAATGCCAGACCTGGCTTCAAATCTTCAGTCTGTTCATAGAGGAAAGACAGAGTAGATACACAATTCATTCCCACTGATATAAGTTACAGCAGTGTAAACCCCAAATGGCTTTCATTATCTAGTTAAACTAAATATTGGAGGAAAGAAAGGGGACTGATCCCAACCTCTCTGTCATTGTTCTTCTCAGGATTTCCACTCGCATGAAGAGGGTCCACACAGGAAGGAGATTCTTCTTCAGATGATTACTTCCATTCAGTGGAGAGGGATGAGGAAAAAGAGCGAGCCACGTGCAGTCTTGTTCCTTACATGTTTAACTATATTCCAAATACCTAACAGAGTTAACATTAATCATCAGTTTGCTATCATTCCCTCTTTTATCCCACGTAAATTCCTACCTGTAGAAGCACCTATAATTACATCTGTTAAGCAGGAAACCTCAAATGTAATTTAAATTTAAATTTCTATAAATCAAATTTCAGCAAGGAGAAGTTGCTGGAGAATTTTTCTTCCCAAATTAATTTCACATGCACTTTTCCATCACTGGCACCTTACACATATGTCTATGTTTTCAGCTCTGCAGTTGAGCAATATTGCTTATTGTATTTTGGTGCCAGTATAGATTTTAGCAGTCCAAACAAGACTGTGTATTTGAACTGACAGAGAGTAAATTATTTTTATCTGGCATAACTGATGGTTGTGTCAAAACCTTGGCATAAAAATCAGTGGGAAACATATTCTTATGAATGCCTATTCAAACATGCCCAGCATTTATTATCATGGGATATAGCCAGCTCCATGCCAGAATAAGCCTAGATTAATGTGTGTGTGCGTGTGCATATATACCAGTATTGCTCACTGTGAAGATAAGACAGCCATGCATGCTGCTAATAAATGCCAAATCAGATAATGGCCTTTGACACTGAGGATCAAAGATCTTGCGCTTTAGGAAGAGTTTATCAAAAGGGCATTGTTCTAAAAGTCTTTGCAGAACAAACGTTAAAGTCAAAAATATTTTGGCACCTAATTTTCTTAGAACTTCAGATCCATTCAGAAGGATCTGACCTTTGGAAAGGCCCTGAAGGGCTGGTGCCAGTGAAAAAAGACAGCATTGGAAGAACACATAATCCCGCATGGTAGAGGGCCCAGATTATGGCCTTTAAGAATTGAATAAATGCTAAGAATTTACTTTGTTTAGAATTGCAGGAGTTGCAACTGTGCTTCATACTCAGTCCTTCTCCTTGATGCTCTACGATGTCGTGGCAAAGACATACGAGTACAGAAATAGGATGACCCATGCAATTCATCTTATCTTATAGAAGCAGCTCTGCAAGCTGGGTACTCAGTTTACTGACCCTGGAAGGATGGATGGTTGAGTCAAATTTGAGCTGGCTACCTGAGCTGGATACCTGAGCCCATCAGGATTGAACTCAGGTTGTGAGCAGAAGCTTGACTGCAGTATTGCAGTTTAACCATTGTGCCACAAGGCTCATAGTTCTGTTTATACAATGAACCATGTTATTCCAAAGAATTGTATTGCTATAGTCCTAAAAACATAGCTAAAAAATCTCCTAGCAGCATAACTAGTACTGGATATTAGAGACAGGGGTATTCGTATTTGTATATGAATACAAATACCCCCACACAGGTGGACATAACAAGGGTCCATCCCCCTGAGGCCAGACTGTCCACTCACCCATCTGTTGCCACTAATGGCTCTGCGCTCCCTTCCAGTCACTGCACTCACGGTTGACTAGCCACTCATCAGCCTGGCAGGGAGACTCATCTTTCCTCCTTCTGCCAAGAGTGGCTAGTCGACTGTGAGCTATGGAGTGATTGGAAAAGAGCACAGAGCCAGCAGCAGCAGTGGATGGGTGAGTGAATGGTCTGGCATGTCCACATGTGCAGGGGTATTCATATATGAATACGAGTATCCCCATCTCTACTATGTTTCCCTCTTATGATTGCTAATGTTAAGTAAAATTATAAATTTATTAAAACCCTTCCTTCACAAATTTCGACTGCAGTCATGAAAATTTTCACCACATTAAGCAGTGTACTTATATTCTGCCCTGAAAGCAATAAAAGCATGAAATGTGCCACTGATCATCCAGGAACTAACTTTAAACAAGCTTCAATACAAGTTTTCCAATTATCCAAATAAAAAAGGCAGCACAAAAGAGTTACATGTGTTTTTTCTTTATAGAGAACAAATCTCCTCTAATTTTAGGTACTCGTCCAGTATCTGAGTATATGTGTAGAGGAAAGCTGGAACAGAATGGGGCGTATTTCATCCTGGTCACCATTGACCTGGCCAATTCTACGCAGGATGCTGAAGAAACAACCAGGACAGTAACACCGTTGTATAGAAGGCGCACCTTGAACTCCTTCTCTATACAGTTCCTTCAGAAATTTTGTCCAGCTGTTCCTAGAGGAAGGAAGGAAGGAAGGAAGGAAGGAAGGAAGGAAGGAAGGAAGGAAGGAAGGAAGGAAGGGAGGGAGGGAGGGAGGGAGGGAGGGAGGGAGGGAGGGAGGGAGACACATACAAATCCTCCGCAATCTCACAATTATTTCTATAAATAATTCTAGAGATCTTTCCCCTGTTTTGGTATGTTTATTTCTCTGACCAAAATAGCGACGTGAACAACGTATATCACTACCAAGTTACTTAGTATGCCTATAGAAGAGTACCTGCACAAAATCCTTGTCCGAAACAAAGGATGCCTTTTTTGGCTGAGCACTTCTTTCTGATTCAGGACTTCTTTTTCATATATTGGCAACACTTTAAAATGGTACTGTCATCTAAGAACATTATTTTCCAATTCTATAGTCCAACTGCTTCAGTGACATCCTCACAATCAGAATAAATTGTATTTCAAGACAAATGTAATAGAGATGCTGAATGAAATCTCATACAGTCGGGAAGATAAAATTAACATGCTGATGATCTTTTAATGTTTCAATATAATCAAAGGAGCATGGATCATGCATCCTCCAGTTCCAGTGTCATTCTCTTCTTTAATCTTTTGCATATACAAAAAAAAAAAAAAACAGTGGGGGAGGGATAAACTGAAAGGAAAATGGGTTTGGTGGGATGATATTTTGCAAATGCTGCTGAAGAAATGAAATCAACATATTAGGAATTTTTATTTCTGTGAAAAGGCAGGTACATTCTGACAGATTTTCCAAGACAGATTAGATATTTAGACAGAAAAATTAACATATCTGGATGCAAAGAACATCTGTGTGCCTACATCATGGGAAACAAAGTATACTTTTGTGTAAAGAACAGCTGGACATATTTCTCACAGAATGAGTTAGTCATGCTAAGCTTCCTTGCACACTTCCAGGCTGATCCATGGAAGCCATTTCCTCTTCCACATTCTGTTCCAGAATCATGTGTAGAAATGGGCATGAACCATTGGTTCAGTGGTTCATCCCAGTTCATTTACTGCCCCAACAGGTCTTCAGTGGTTTGGTGCCCTGGCCCCCTGGCAGCACCCCCTTGGAGGCAGCGCCCTGGCTTCCCTGGCCCACCTGTTGCTGCCTCTGACTGGGCACCCACTGAAGAGGTAGGCCGCAGAACTACCGAACACATGTTGGGGTGGTAAACAAACCAGGATGAACTGTCAAACTGGTGGTTCGTGCTCATCTAATCATGTGGAATGTTTCCCTCTGTGGAGTGGGACTGAAATATTTCAACTTTCCTTTTTACAACCAAACTTTGTCAAGAATATCTGTGAAGATAAGATTCTCAGTCATCCAGGCGAGGTTACCTGGAAACTGAGTCATGGCAACTGGACTTCTTTCTTATTAGGTTGAAACGTTTCACTACTCATCCAAGCAGCTTCTTCAGTCTGAGGAGAGTTGGTAGGAGACCCCCGGTATATTCTCCACATAGGTTTCACTTCTCCCTGGTCTGGATAGGCTCATTAGATGGACAAAGGATGGGGGGGGGGTGAGTGAAAATCCCACTTCTGCAGTCCTTCTCCACCCATTGTCCCATTGTCATGGGTCGCTAACAGTGGTCTTTCTGGTGTGTGGTTGTGATCTTTCTGAGGAGGGATGAAATGGCAGTGTGATAAATAGGAGACAGATTGTATCTAAGGCTTCCACCCCTATTGAGTGAGGGATTTTCTATATGCCCACGTATGGCCTCCCTGACCCCTTAGGGCAGGGAAGCTACAGCTGCCATCTTTGCAAAGGGCAGCCCACTTTTCCTTACAGCAGACTGAGCTTTGCTCAGGCCACAGAGGGCAGCAGCCACAGCAGAGGCTGTGGCATTGTGGCATTGGCACACGCTCTGGCATCAGCGGCACGGGCAGCAGCACAGGTGGTGGCAGCCTACTCAACGTAGGGAGACAGCAGGGGCAGTGGGAAGGGGGCAGGCTGTGGGGATGGGGAACTCACCGGCAAACCGAACGGACAAACCGATTCATGGTTTGTCAGTTCACAGGCAGGACATTTGTGGTTTGTCAGCCTCGACGGACCACAAACCAGGGTGAACCACCATTTTGGCAGTTCCTCCTCATCTCTAGTCAAGACTGAAATTGTAAATTCCCACCAAAAATACAAGCTGTGCATATTTTTTTATTTTACATCTCATATGTTGTTGTTCTATGTACCATCAAGTTGTAACTAACATAGAGTGACCCTAACAGGGCTTTCAGGATAAATGAGGTATTGAAAGAATGGTTTTATAAGTTCCATGTCTCCAGTGAGTTTCCCTGGATGAGCACAGATTCAAACCCAGGCCTGCCAAGCCCTAATCTGTTACTCTGTCCACTACACCACACCGGGTATCTTATATACCAAAGGAAAATAGATATTAAAACTTCAGATACATACTGGACCAGCAAATTATATTAGGACTACTTAGATGTCTAGGGACAAAGTCCTTATGTCTGCTTCTTGTCTCCTTTTGTATTTACAATATATCTTATTTAGGATCTGGTCACTGGTGAAAATTATTTTTTTTTAAGTATGCATACCTTTTTCATTTGTCTGTAAACAAGGGTTTCTGCAAGACTTCAAATCCAGCATTGCCTAACTTTCCTATTCATGACTTACCCACATGAAAATTTTTCATAGAGTCCAATTTTTCAAAGTTTGTACTTCCACAGACCCATAGGAGTGAGGAATCACAGAAAGCTCAATTATTTTTCCCATAAGCTATCTTTCAAAGGAGCCTTAAAATGCTAGGATGTTACAGGAATACAGCACATCTAGATACTCAAAAACACTTTGTGCTGCCAGTGTGCTGGGAACAGATTGATGACTTTTAAGACCTCCGGCATAGAGGGCAAAATTAAGGATCTTCTATGATCCTGCTGAAGTTCGGATGAGGAATGCCTTCTTTCCAACCTTGGTTATTGTATTTGAAAACCCTCATAGATTTTTCTGCAGATGTATTGGCTTGAAAAATACTATTATAGAAACACGCATTTCTTTTAGAGAAGTTGTGAAGTTTAAAATAGGATTCAGCCACATTGTCATTCTCTTGCGGGGGCGGGAGAGGGGGAGGGAAGGAAGGAAACAAAATGACCAAGAAACTATTATTGCATGAGAAAAGCAGAAAGAATCATTACATTAAACTTCTATCTGTTGTTTAAGCTCTGTTTTTGTTTTCAGAGAAAAGGGCAGGGGAATCACTTCACATTGAGGAGAATTCCGTACACTATAATTTCAATATATAGTATTAAAAATATATATAGGGCTGATAGTATTAAACTAAGGATGGATGGGCAACATGTGGACTCTGATTCCCATCATATGGGCCATGTGTGGCCCACCAGTTGTACCCTAATGGTTATCCATGCTGGCTAGTGCTGATGGGAATCAGAGTCCACATGTTGCCCATCCATCCTTAGTTTAAACCTGTCATGCTTTGTCTGGATTTTAAGTCAGGAAATCAGTAGAAGGCACAATGGAATCCATCATGAATGCAGAAAAGCTTCAGAGGCCCCAACCTCCAATAACTCCAAAAATGTAGGAGATGAATAATAAGGCAGAAAAACAACTTGCCATTCACAGCAGCATCACAATTTTCTTCAGGAATTTCCAACTCTTCAGCAAAAGTACTTGGAGCACATGGGATATTGCAGAATTCAGATAGCTTATTCCCCTCTCGTGCTCACCCAAGCTCCTAGAACTATAAGATTTCTGTGTGCATGCAGAACTGTGGGTGATCACAGAACAAAAGAAGGCTAATTGCCTTAGAGAGAGAACAAAGGAGTTGACAGAGAAAGTCCCAGCCAGCGGAGCCAACTGGCAACGCCCTAAGGGCTCTTTTATTGACTTAGCATGATTACCTAGTATGTTATGAGAGAAACAGATAGGATACTGGTTACCTAATCGTAACTAGGATTGGCTAAAATGACCCTTTGATCTACCTCTAAGCAAAAGGGCAGAAGAAGGGGCTACCCCGCCTGCTGGCAGCTGCCGCATCCTGCCAGGAGTGTTTGCACGTTACCGGAACAGAAAGCCGCTACAACCTTTAAGCAAACTTTTCCCATAGGCATGCCTAAGCCTCTGAAATTTATTCTTAATGTGTTTTCAAGCAATTTCAAGTTGTTGGGCTCCCTGGGAAGCCTAGGAACTGCTATCTCTCTAGTCACCCTGTAGAGCTATAGTTCCAAAATTCCTTGGATGAAAATTATGAAAATGAAAATGAATTGAAGCTATGCTGAAGTTATATAGAAAGCCACCTAACTTATAGGTGTATCTTATGCAAACCCTAGCAGACGGATGTCAGTTCACTAGTACTATTTTAACATTTTAAGACTAGAGGCTTTTTGGTTTTAAAACTTAAGTTGACTTTGTGCCACTCTTAAGTCAGCATCTGCATAAAATCAATTTTTGATGCTCTGTAAATAATCCTGTCAATTTCCTCTGCCTCATTTTCATTCCAACAACTCAGACCAACAGGTTTTGCCAAGCACCTGAGACAGAACCAGTAGATAGCTCAGTAGTTTAGATGATCAGGCTGTGGAGGCATAGGATGGGAGTTCGGTGCCTCCTTGACAAGGGCTGGACTTGATGATCCATAGGGTCCCTTCCAGCTTTCTGCAGTTCTAAGAGGGTTATGACGATTTGGATTCAGCTCAACAAGTTTTATTTGCAGAACTAAAGCAGCATTACACACACTTGCCTGGAAGTAAGTCCTTCGCTGAACGATGAAGTGACCATTTCAGCTCAGTTCATTTTTTTAAAATTGGCAGAACATTTTGACTAAACTCCTCTAGCTGCGCAACAGAAGTTCAGGGACTTGATGCTAATTCTGCTCTCTAAGTCCATGCACTTCTGGTGCACATTTGTTTGTTTTTGTTTGTTTGTTTATATTTTTACCCCTCCTTTCTCCTTGAAAAGGACCAAAGGTAGCTTACAACACTGAAAGGCATTATTTAAAGTTGAAAATAATGAGTATACAATGGTGGCTTGCATCATTAAAAGACAATATTTAAAGCTAAGAACAATGAGTATAAAGAGGCAGCATACATAATTGAAAGACAATATTAAAGCTAAGAACAATATTAAAGCTAAGTATACAAATATTTATTTATTTATTTATTTATTTATTTATTTATTTATTTATTTATTTATTTATTTATTTATTTATTTATTTATTTATTTATTTACTTGTCTGTTTGTCTGTTTGTTTGTTTGATTGATTTATATCCCGCCCATCTGGTATATTCTACCACTCTGGGTGGCTTAAAAAATCTTATTAAAAATCTAGACGAGTTTAGGTAAAAATAAATATTTTGCCAATTCACAAACCTCTTCGTAACTGAGATGGAAATATTTTGAAATTTTAAAAAAGTAAAATGAGAATCCAAAACCAACACAGCCACCCATTCAGGCCAGGACAAAAATGAGCCAGGATTTGAATTGCTAAGGATTTGATCATGTTATGCAAGGATTTTCACCTTTTCCCCTCTCAGACTCTCATCTTTAAAACTTCTTTCCTAAAGAACTAAAATCCTTGTTTTATGTGAGAAAATTGTGGTTGTAGTTGTACATCAAAGTAAGGAAATTCAGACTACAGATCACCCCACATTACTCAAAGCATGGGAACATTAATGCAACATTAATCCAATTCCACATTTTAATTTCTGAAAAAGGAGGAAAATGTCTCTTCTCTCTTTAACTATTTTTTATATACCACATTTCCCCCCCACAGAAGACTCAGTTAATAAAAACCACACAATAATTAATCACCATTAAAAACACCATAACAAAACCCCCCAAAAATGAACATACAGTATTAAAATTGATGATTAAAACTTTTTAAAGTCTTAAAAACACATTTAAAAACTCTTATTTCAATGATCCAGCATTCCTGAGACCCCCCCCCCCCGAATTATTGCTTAAAAGACTGCTTAAAAAGGAAGCTCTTTGCTTGATGTGACAGAAGGACAAGGCTTCTCCGGGCAAAGTGGTCCAAATCCTGGGAGCACTAATGAAAATGCCTTTTCTTGAGTCCTCACCAAACAAGTCTGTGAGGATGGTAGGACTGAGAGAAGACTTCCCCAGAAGATCTCAAAAGCCCAAGAGGCTCATGTAAAGTGATAGGGTCCTTCAGATAGCCTGGACCTAAGTTGTATAAGGTTTTTAAATCATCACTAGTACTTTGAGTTGGGCCTGCAAACAGACTGGCAGCTAGTGAAGCCAAAATCATCTTGCATACAGTTCAGTACGGAGCTAACAAGGTGATTTCTTAACATGTGGCCATTCACCTCCAAAACATACATCAACTGTGATATGCCAGTATAACTAGCAAATTTGTATAAGCACAAATCAGTTTGATTGGACTAATGGGACTTACATACAGATTACATTAGTTGGGTCAGGTTGTGTTATAAATTTGCTGTTTGTAGATGGGGAAATGATCAAAGCTTATGTTCAGGTGTTCCACACCATGAGTAATGTGGTGTAAATGGAGTGAAATGGCTAATGGGAGAAAGTAGGCATGGACCGTCTCTTTAAGAGAAAGGGTGAAATAGCTTCTCCCATGCTTTTCATGGCACCTTCCATGCTGTGATGCTCGTTTGGCTCAGATGTTAAGAAAACTGCATCGATGTGCCCATTTCTGCAATAGGCAGAGGCAGTTGATCTGTGTTCTGAATGCCCTTACTTTTTGGTACACAGCTTCCACCTAAATCACTGCTTCAGCAAAAGGCGGCAATGGAAACTTCAAGCTTTCAGACAGCGGCAGGATCGAGGAGGAGAACCACGCCATTGGTAAATAATAGTTGTAATATAAAGGTTGCCATAAAGGAAAAAAAGCACAGCCTGCATCATTAGTTTCTGTGAAGAATATAACATGGAAACCTCTCATCAGCCATAACTAAATGGTGGCTAGAACTGTAGTATGATATATAGCCTAACACTGACACACACATGCCCGGCATGCTGCAAACAGTAGTACCTTTTAAACTACAGCTGTACCTCTGAACTTAGCTGGCACAGATAAAGAAGTTGGTTTATTTATTTGATCCTTGTCTTGTTTTTAGAGAATTCAGCAAAATTTGCCAGTTTCTTCATCTTTCGAAGGATCTTGAGGGTGTGTGTTTTTTTTCCTCAAAAAGGTGATTACAGGAAAAATGAACCAACAGATTTCCCCATCCTTAATTAGGAACATACTGATACAGGACTACAGTGAAAGGAGTATGTAAAGGAAATTTCTTTTGTCTGTGCAAGAGAAAAAAACATAAAGACCATTATGTGTATCTTCACTGTGGAATCTGCATTGCGAGTTACTAGAGTTCATGTTCTCTGTGGATTAGATAATGTCCCATATCTGCTCAATTTGTGAATACAACTTTATTAACTACTTAAAAAAATTAAAAACCCCTTAAATCTGAATTACTAATAGAAAATAAACTCCATAAAAATCAACGTGCCTTAATAATAAATAATCTTGGAACTACAGTGCTGGAAGGGACTCTATGGATCTCTGAGTCCAGCTGCTGTTCCCAACCTCTATACTTAAACTATGGAGCTATCCAGAGGTTTCAGCTTAAGCATTAATTAGAGAGGTTTAGGGTGCAAGTTACTTCCAGCAGACGACATTATAGTTACAAAAGCTAATATGAGAACCGTTTATTAATATCTAATGTGTGGAACAGCTCCAATAAATTCAACGACTAGCCATATGTGTTTCAAGGAAATTAATTTTTAAAAAGATAATGACACTGAATATTATGGAGTAATGTTAGATTATATCCTTTCCCTACCGCCCTTCACCTTCTCTATAAATAGAAAGCTTTCCTGAAAATATTGGATTGACATCTGGATCTTGATCTAGTATGAGAAGTATGTTTTTCTTTGGTCTTTCTTCAACCTCATTTTCATGGCTCTCAGTGGTGAATGGCTCAGGATTCTGTCTCTACCCATTGCTTCAAAACCAGCCTGTTGCTTAATCCTCATGTAGTAATTTTTTAAAAAAATCCATTGAGAACTTCAGTTACAAAATGAGGTACAAAAATCCCTTATGTCCAGACAAGTCTGTGTTTGTTGATTCACTCAGACTAGAAAACACATGGGCCAGAATCCTATTGGGGTTTGTGTAAGGTTTGTGCCACTTGGTGCAGCTAATTGCAAAAGTGCTGGGGGAAATTGTGTAATTGGGCACATAACCAGGCACGTAGTAGAAGCATGCCTTGGCATCTCATCAAATACCTACAATTAGCTACAGCAAGTTACACATATCTTTTGTGAATACCAACAGGACTCTGACTATGGTGCAATGAAAGTAAAATCAGATGAAAATAAAATTTACAGGCATGCTTTTTCTATTGTGGTTTTTCTCCGTTACTCCAAGAATGCTAGATTCCCATCACCACCACTAAATAAATTTTACCTGAATGGGCCCACCCTACTGACAATCAGAATATGTTACCTGCACTTTGCAGCATCATGGTTTATCAAACGAGGATGTGGTTCACATGACAATGACAGGGGCAAAAAAAGAAAAGAATCCAAACTGCAAAAAGCTGATAGATTTGTTAGGACAATTTTTGTCTCAGCTTTTTTTGTGGCTGTTCTTTTTAAAACAGAAATATATACCATATTTTTCCTTGTATAATATGACACTTTTTCCTAAAATAATTAAAGGAAAAATTAAGGGTTGTTTTATACACGGAGGTAAGGGGGAAGGGATCAAAGCACTTTGATTCTTGCTTTCCCCCTTCACGTTTTGCAAAGAAAATGGAGGAGGAAAGCAATTCCTGCCTTCCCCCTACATTTTTGTTGCAAAAAGCAGCTTTCCCCCTCCACGTTTTGCAAAGAAAACGTTTGCAAAAAAAAAAAAGTTCGCAAGGAAAATGTAGGGAGAAAGCAGGAATCGCTTTCCCCTTCCATTTTCTTTGCAAAATGTGGAAGGGGAAAGCAGTTTTTTGCAAAGAAAGTGGGGGGAGAAAGCAGGAATTGCTTTTCCCCTGCACTTTCTTGCAAAGAAAAAAATGGGGTTAGAAAAGTGGGGGATGTCTTATACATGGGGGCGTCTTATACATGGAAAAATACGGTATGTGCTATATATGGCATGTGGTTGAATTTGGCAATATTTTATATAACCACACAACTGACAATATTGTTGGATGCTTATGTTGTATGTCTAGTTTGATTCTTCACTGAAAAATCTAGGAATTGTAGAAACCTCAGGGAATTTAGGAACTATATGGGGCAAAATGGTGAAATTTGGGAATATTGTTTACAATTGTACTGGTGAAAATAATGTGGTAATTAGGTCTACCTAGGGTGGACACGGCCACGGAGATTTGATCTTCAGTGTAGAGACAACATCACCACCATAGGCATGACAGTTTATTAATAGCTGAAGAATATAAATTCTTATCCTTTGTGTCATGACATTTTAGTGCCATATACAGTACCTTGCACTAAGTGACCAACCTATCATCTTTCAACTTATTTTTATAACATAGGTTTAGCATTCCTAAATAGACTGTTTAGTTCACTAAACTGGGAAGAAAGGAGCCCATCACATGCAAGTAATAGGCCCCAGTTGCCAGAGGCTTAAATTCCAGACTTTATTTTTAAAAAAAGTCACTGCCAGAATTACAACCAATGCCGAAGTAAAAAGGTTCATACTTACCTATGTTACCAGCCAGCTGAAAATTTATTACCTGTGTTTGCTAAGAATTGAAATCCTTTGTGAATGCACACAAAGGAAACGAGAAGCACCATTACGAGAATGTCACTTAGGATATCATTAATCCTCATCAATTACCAGAGAAACATGTCTCTGCCAAAGCAGTTTCAAGCATTCTATTATACAGTCTCTATAATTAGTTTAAATATCTATTGTGCTATGTACAAGCTGGACTCTGCTTTATGTGCTCATCTATACAAAGAATGAAGTAACCATTACACATTTTCTGGTGCCAGTTATACTTTGCATCAATCTTAGCTGCTGGTTGTCTATATTTGATCCTCCCGATTGAATTTGTAGTTCTGCAAGCCCTTTAACATTAAGAACATGGGAACAGCCAAGCCAGGTCAAACTAAACTGAAAATCGATCTAACCCAATCCTCAGCCTCCTGGCAATAGATATCCAAAATACTTCAGAGGGTTCAAAAGCAGGGTATTGTGGTAATTTCTGTTTTCTGATGCTGATCTAGTAGTTGGGAATGCACTGCCTCTATAAAAGGTAGTTGTTTTGTTCCAACTATTATCTAATGAATGTATCTTGCTAATAATTTTCATCGACACATTCAAGTACTTTTGCCTGTTGGATTGATTGTGTGTTTCCCCACATCAATCAAGGTTTTATAATGCCATATATGCATACACTTTATTATTCTTCACCTTTTAAAGCAATTATGGGCAACGTCCATGGGTCCAAGGCCATGTCTCCACTGAGGGCCACATTCTTTGCTATGTCACTTAAATCTGGTGGTATTGGGGGGCAGAAATATGGGCTGAAAAAAAGTGTGTGCACTGTTATGCAGTCCATGTTACCTGCAGATGCTATCATTTCCTTCAGCCAAGATGCCATGCTTATTTCAGGATTTCTGAATAGGATATGTATGGTTTCCTAATATGTCCTCTTCCCTATGAAAACACACTTCTGCAACATGGGACATATGGCTTCTAGCCATTTAGTATCAAAAAGTTGGTTTTAATATGGCTCCATATTTTTGTTGAAGTTAAAAGCGATAAAGTTTTCCATTTGCATTTAATGAGAACACTCAATTAATTCCATTAACAGATGTATCACTTGCATTTTTATGCAGTGCTTCAAATCATTTATATCTTATACATATATATGCTGTAGTCCGGATATTTATTCTGGATCATTTGCATAAAGGCCACTCCCGAATAAATGTTGGAAGGATTATAACCTAGATATATATGAGAAAATGGAATCTATCAAATATAAAAATGTGAATGTTTTATGAAACACAGTTCCTTCTCAAGTTAAATACATGACATCTAAAAGATGAATAGAGATGTCAACATGGGAGTTTTATTCAAACTGGCCATGAATTCTTCTGGTCTGACAAACAATTCACTATCTCTAGAAAGAAATGTTTCAGTCTAACTTCTGCAGGCTGTTGTATGCCTATCTCTGTTTAAGAATGAAGCCACATTTCTTTCCAATTGTGTAACAGGATACTTGCTTTACATGCAGAAGCTCCAGGTTCAGCCCAAGTGGAAAGGTAAGATGGCAAGTGATGCTAATTTATTGTATTAATATTTTGTAACACTGAATAATTGAAAAGACACCAAGATAGATCCAGCAAAACCTTCCAAAGGGAAGGGATTCTGACCAGAGGAAGTTGTCCACAGAGGGCAATCTTTGCCCAGAACAATGACAGAGGAACCCAGAGGCTGCAGAGAGAGGAGAATTGGTGAACATTATTTTCCCCTTTCTACCAGCAGGAGTCTTCCAGATACTCACATCTTGTTCTGCCTCCTTTGATATCACTTGGTCCCAAAGAAAAACAGGGGATTTACCAGAATCCATGTGTTCACTGTCTGTGAACAAAACAGTGGCATGATGGTTAAATTGCTGCACTAGAGTAAAGACTGCTCACAACCTGATTTTGATCCCAACAGATTCAGGTAGCCAGCTCAAAGTTGACTCAGCCTTACAAGCTTCCAAGGTCAGTAAAATGAATACCCAGCTTGCTGGAGGGCTAAGTGTTGTTTCCATAATTATGTTGTGAACTACCTAGAGAGTGCTTTAGCACTGTGGGACAGTATATAAATTGAAACAACAATAAAACAAAACCAAAAGATGGGCAGCACCTGAAAAAGAGCCAAAACCAACCTCAGTGTGTTCCTTGGAAACGTTGTCTTGCCTTCGTCCTCAGGAAAAGTGCCAACATTTGAGGAGAGGGCGGAGTGAAGAGAAATAACGGGAAATGCTATATATATATCATTTATCAAGATGAAGACAATTTTCAAAGGATCTGTGGATTAATGCAGAAGGGCCAGATTTAGGAAGTGCCAAAGCACTAAGCTCCCTTCCCCCACACCAGTACAAAGCATTACAACAAATAAGCTTTGGTTCTAGGTGGCTTGAGAAGGACTGGGAAGCCATAGGGAAAAAAGCACTGTATAGATTGAGACAAGAGGAACATCATGGGGGCCTCAAGGAAAATGTTGATAACTTCAGTGCAGATGATGGCCAGTTGCTGTCAAGTTGTTTACAACGTACGGTGGCCCTGTGAATTAATAACCTCAAAAATGTCCTACCATTAACAGCCCTTCTTGAAACTTGGAAGATAAAGCCCATCACTTCCTTTATTAAGTCAATCTATCTCCTATTAGGTCTTTTTTCTTCCTCCTATTATTGCATTTTCCAGCACAGCTTGTCTTCTTGTGATATATACATGGTATGGTAGCCTCAGTTGAGTCATTTTAGCTTCTACTGAGAGTTCAGGTTTGATTTGATCTGGAACCCACTTATTTGCCTCCTTGTTCACCCATCGTATCCATAAAGCTCCACATCTCAAATGAATCCTCTCCCCCCCCCCCCGCCACCTTTTCACAGGAGAACTGTTTTTACAGTTCTTCAGGATATTGTGTCCTACATCCTTTTATTTATCCTGAACGGATAATACAATAGCATAGCTAAACTTGGTTTAAATTTCCCTTTCTTTACTTGTATCTTATGGAATAGCTCTCTTGTTTTTCCTTTTCGTTGTTCTCTTCCATATCTTTTCAGTGATTACTATAACAATGTTATTTCTTTGTACATGACAGTTACTGAAAGGTTGCATCTAGAATTCCAATCTTATTTTAGAACCCTTACTTTTGCTTCTCATTTCCTGTGACAATTTTGCACCCTTACTTTTGCTTCTCATTTCCTGTGACAATTTTAAGTATTTCATTTATTATCCATTCAGATGTTTATTTTTGTTTGACTACATGGACAGGGTTTGTAGGTTTGTTTGCATTGTTTCCCAATAAAGGCTGATATCTGATTGCACAGTTACATATACAGCATAACTTTTGGAAGCAAATTGCCATGATTTAAGAAATCTCCATTGATATTAACTGTTGCACACTGAGTTATGCCTATGGAGATTTTTAAAAACTAGTTGCACTTCATGTCTAAAAAGTATGCCCTTTGTGTAACTGCAACAGGATTTTGGCCAATTTATCTCGTTTCCACCCACACTTCTTCATTGTCAGTTTAGTAATGTTAATTTGTTCTTTACACAGTTGTTAAATTCTTCAGGAATTAATTTGAATTATATTTTGGTTCTATGATTGCTTTAGTGTTCCTCAGCTTTCTTTTTTCCTTTTTCCTTTCTTTTTTTTCCAGAGAGAAGAGAGATTTTCCAACATTTGCTACCAGTTATGGGGCATCTGGTAAGCCTGTCCATGTGTACAATTGACTGTTAGATTGACTGAAGCTCACATTTGCATCTTTAAAAATTATTGGCTTCACATAATTCTATGTGTTATGTTTATTTCTGACTTTCAGGCCAAATTCTATGACAATGGTTGGTTCTGCTTTATCTCCCATTTCTGCATTTCAGTACATCCTGCTTTTGTGTGCGGTCGATTTCCTCCTGCATACTTCCACAAAAGCTCTTTCTTTTTTTTTTCAAATGCAACTGCTTTATTATAACTATATGTTCGATATGACTGTATCCTTGTTCTGCTGCCATTTGAATGAGACTGGGAATGCTGAGGTTTTCTCCTTCTTGTCTTTTTATTTTAAGCTCTCATTGCATAACTTAGTCAATGGCATACGCAGGACAAATATTCATCAGTTTGAGAAACCACACAATATAGGTTCATATACAGTGGTGCCTCAACTTACGAACATCCCTACCTATGAACCTTTCAACTTAAAAACAGTCATAACATTTTGCTTCGACTTGCGAACAGAAACAGGTAGGGGGAAAAGGCAGTGAATTCAGATTTCTAACTGTAGGTGGCGACGAGGCTGCTTTGTACTGTAGCTCTTCCACTTTCGGCAATTAGAGAGTGTGCTCTCCTCATCCTAGGCTTGGGAGAGCCTCCTTCTGCTTCTGAGTGAGTGTGTGTGTGTGTGTTTGTGTGTGTCTGCAGGGAGGTAACCTGCCATTTTCTCCTTTTGAAAAACTGCTCTGGGTGGGGTTTGGCTGGGGCGGGTATGTTTCTGTGCTGAGTTGTTGGTGGCTTTGCTGTTTATTTTTGGAGGTTTTTTCCTTCTTAAACCTCAGCAATGGAGCTGGCTTTAGTATTTGTTTTTGGGGTTTTTTTTCCTTAAATCTCGGCAACAGAGCACCTTATGACCGGGCTTGCTGTGTTCTTTTTATTTTTTTGGTGATTTTTTTTCCTTTGGGCGGAATGGATTAATTGGTTTTCTATGCATTCCTATGGGAAATGGTGCTTCGACTTACGAACATTTCGACTTACAAACACCATTCCAATATGGATTAAGTTCGTAAGTCGAGGCACCACTGTATTCCCATATTTCTTATGTTGTATTTTTAATTCTCTAATATTACTAGAAATTACATACAAAGCTCCTTACTAGCTGCCTGAAACCTACCCCTACTGGAAAAGAACATTATTTCATAGACATTGCTCTTCTGGAAGTGTGCTGAGAGATGCTAGCAAATAATGAGAAAAATAATACAGCACCAAATCCATCCACTTCATGACATCAGCCTTTGAGACAATAGCTAAAACTGAGGAAACATTTTCTGTATGTATCCCAAGCTCTAAATATTAAAGCAGAAGAGGCTAGGCTAAACCTATGGAGAACAAAAACAATACTCCTTACCTAATGGATGAATGCCAAAGAGTCTCACCCACCAGGACAAGACTCTGGCTGGAGCGTCTGGACATTAAAGCAAAAGCAAAGTGTGCTGCTTATATACCGCCCCTTAGCGCTTCAAGCACTCTCTGGGCGGTTTACAATTTAATTATGCAGGCTACACATTGCCCCCCCAACGAGCTGGGTACTCATTTTACCGACCTCGGAAGGATAGAAGGCTGAGTCAACCTTGAGCCGGCTACCTGGGATTTGAACCCCAGGTCGTGAGCACAGTTTTAGCTGCAGTACAGCGGTTTAACCACTGCGCCACGAGGCTCTTCATTACTTGATAAGCTATGAAGTAAAATAGGAAGATCAAAGAATAATCATGTAAAATGGGGCTACTTTGATGATGGACAAATTTTCTTTGACTGTGGAGGAATTTAGTCAATGCAACGCTTATTTGCATGCAATTTATGCTCCATCATGTATGCAAAAGAAGACCTATCAAATGGCTGAGATAACACTATTGAAGTCGCCCACTTCTAGTCAAAAACAGTTTAATTGGTTTAACATTTTAAGTTTGTTTAAACTATTTTATCTATATTTCATATACATCCATAATTTTAAGTTGTGCAGTGCTCTGATAAGAAGGCAGCAAGGCAGGCAGGCAGGCAGGCAGGCAGGAAGGAAGGAAGGAAGGAAGCCCAGTTTATCATGTAAGGTAATTTTCATTTGTCTTTCCTCAGTATTTGCCTAGCAGACCATTCACCAGTGAATAGTATTCTCAGTTATTCCATAAGATGGCTGACTTCCATACATTGTGATTACTTTCATATTCTTGAAGGACAAAATCTTCTAAGAAATCTTAAAATCTTCCATCTTTAAAAAAGTTTTGATTGCTCAACTAAATTATTCACTTTTGAGAAACAGTCTTTAGGAAGATCTCTTTTCTTGTGATTCATTATATTCTTCCCTCTACTGTTAATCAAGCAATGATTGTAAAATACTCTTGGCCAGTCAGTCAAAATAGTATAAAAAATGTTGTTCTTTCATCCCACATTTAATCTCCAGTTCATCTTGTACAGAGAGGCTAGGATTTCCACATGCCCCCACACTCCTGAGAATGTTAAAACAAGTGATATTGCATGTCATATGGTGACAAGTATAGTTCAAAGTACCATTAGCACTTAGACTCATGGCAGTAATTAATCCCTATCATCATTTTCATAATGAGAAGCCATGTTCAAAAAATTCTGATTGAAAGA
Organism: Pogona vitticeps; assembly: GCF_051106095.1. NCBI lineage: Eukaryota > Metazoa > Chordata > Lepidosauria > Squamata > Agamidae > Pogona > Pogona vitticeps. The sequence continues at coordinate 217,861,355 of NC_135783.1, read as the reverse complement.
CTTGAATATAAAAACACAAGTCATTCATTTCTATATCAGCCAGACTGATTTTTACACTTACTGGAGATTAATGCAATATCATTTGGCTCCATACCAATCTATGGTTCTCTAGTGTTTTGTTCATTTCTTTTTCTTTTTTCTTTTTGTAAAATGCAGTACGAGAGCTCAGATGAAAGGGAATGATCTTCTCTTCTCATCAACAGAGCCCAAACCCTTGTCCCCTTTTTCTGAAACCCTTGAGCAAATATTCTCCCATTCGGTATGTTGTTCTCACTTAACCATGCTCATATGTGTCCTCACGTGTCCTCAGTAATGGCATCACATTGCAAAATTAGATTGGCCACATAACCTTCTGGCATCATCTGCATGAATTCTAATTGGTAGCACTGTTCATTTTATTCGGAATGTAGAAAGAAGGCACAAGCAAGGGGGATGGGGGGTGGAAATAGCCCTGAAGCAGCTGTGCCCAGGAAAACGATGTGACTGAACAGGCTTGAACAAAGGTGGTTCTTAAATATACTACCAAATTTGTTAGGGGCTAGGGGGCAGTTTTCAACATATAGCACATAATGTATGATGAAGTGAAGCAAAAATAAGGGTATGATTATAGTTGTGTTAATAAAGCCTTTGGGAAACAGCATCATTGTACATTCTTCCATCATCATGCAAACAGTTAAGAGTTCCCATGTGTCTCTTGTCAGCTGACATCCTTCTTTGGTACAGCTTAAGTCACATTGCTTCATTACCTTCAGTCTTCTAGTCCAGTGGTTCTTAACCTTTGTTACTCGGATGCTTTTGAACTGCAACTCCCAGAAACCCGAGTCAGGACAGCTGGTGGTGAAGGCTTCTGGGAGTTGCAGTCCAAACCTCCTGAGTAACCCAAGGTTAAGAACCAGTGTTCTAGTTTATGAAATCATGACTCAAGAAGCATACATAACAGCAATGGTAGTCTTGCGGCTAGTGTTGGGGATGAGCTCCTGTCCAAAGCCTTGCTCATCTCTTCAACAAACTGGCTGAAAAAATCTCAAGCAGTTTATCAGTTCTTGCCATGAAATAGGAAACGGACTGAGGCTGAGATAACTTGTTTCCGGCTCTTCCTGCCAGTGTGTTCATCCCATTGGACAGCTTCCCAGTGAGCTTCTACTAACACAGGATTGCTCCACTTGTGCAAGCCTCGTTGTTGCACAAGTGGGAATTGGTTTTCTTCATTGAGGTCACCACTTGCACACTAGTGACATTTACACAAACACTGCAATCCCATGTTACCAAGCTGTCGGGAGTTTCCACTCAGTGGAAGCTCAACAGGGTAGTGATCATACAATTTAATCAAATATATCAAGCCCAGTATCTCCTTTGAAGCTTGTTTCTAGATTGCTGTCAAAGATTCTGGTTCTTAGACAAAAGTGGTTTGCCAAGAATTCAACGCTATTGCTAAAATAATGTGCACTACACAAACAATGGGAAAAGATCCTAGGCAAGATTAAGGTTTTATAATAGAAAACTCCCCCACTTAATCAGCTATCTTGGTTTCCCAAAACAAGGCTTCATAAATAATTGCCCATTCACCAGCTTGGCCACAGGCATATCATGTCAAAAGTCTTGCTGAAATCCAGATATATTACATTTACAATACTCCCTTCATTAACGAAGTTTGTGATACTATTAAGAAAAGGGGATAAGATTCATCTGGCATCACTTGTTTTTGAGAAACCCATACTGGAACATAGAAATCACATTGATCTTTTCAAGTAGTCACAGTTCCTGTTTCAATTTCAGGCTATGTGCAACTTTGTGTGATTGTGCAAGAATTATATGCAACTGGAACGTGAAACCAGAACTTTTGAATCAGCGGCAATTTTAGAAGTAAGCACTGCTGGAGGTGATGTCACTCCTCTTGCACCACAACAGAATACTGGCTATTGTTATATTACAGTAGCACTGAAATGCAGTATGTTATGTTACTATGCATACTTGTTATCTTACTATTATTGTTAATATCTATTGCCAAAGGCTCTGTTGCTATGTAAACAAAGAAACAAACACAAAGTATATCTATGGGTGTGGTCTGGTTACTTACTGCAGGTGCCTATTCTTCAGGCAGAAATCTGTTCAGTAAAATTTGTTCTATAAGTACGGTGCACATTCTAAATAATTATATTTTCAGTAACAATCTGATGCAAAAACAACACTACAGTGTGTTGGGGTCCAGGCAATGAGCAGGCTGATGGGCTTTGTGGTAATCACCAGATCATGGACAGCAAAGAGTCTCTTAGCAATAGATTAAAGAAGTCAGCCACACACACAGATGGATGTCTGCCAGCAGTACTCCTGGTGGGCGACTCAGCAAGGAAGCAGAATGAGAAGTCTTCTCCGTCTGTGACGTTCTGCCATTCTGCCTCCCTGTCACCAGGAGACTGTCCTTTTATTAACATTACAAGGTCACAGGTAGTGACAGCATTACAGATAGTAAATAGGGTTTAGATAGGACAATGGTTACATCGTGTTATTAGGGTTGGTCTGGAGAAAGGCAATTAATCAAGCCCTCTTATTGGCCTAAGGAAAGGCCTCTATAGCAAGCTCTCTATGATAATGAGAAGGAGGGAGAATGATGGCAGCTCCTTCCCTCAGAAGCAGCCACAGGATCCTAGGAGAGTTTTCCCTCACTAGAACACCCATGTGGCTTAGCAACCTTAGGAATGGTACCCCCACAACAGTGGACTCTCTACTTACGGAATTAATCCGTATTGGAACGGTGGCTGCAGGTTGAAAAGTCTGTAGGTCGAGGCTCCATTGACCTACAATGCATTGAAAACCTATTAATCCGTAACCGGCCATTTTTGATCAGTTTTTGTTCCATTTTGGTTTTTTTCTGGTTGATTCTCTGGCTGCAAGTCGAACTTAAATTTTGCGGCCAGAGAAGTCTGTAACTCCAAAAGTCTGTAAGTTGAGCCGTCTGTAAGTCAAGGGTCCACTGTAAAGGCAATTCTAATGTATCAAGAATCTTTTGGGCACTCCTAAAATAAATATCAGTTGGAGTTCTGAATAACAGGCCATATGGACTGTAACTTATTCCATATCTTTCTAGTGTGGTCAGTGTCTCAGACATGATATCCAGTGTCTATTAACATATTTATATTGATTTGAATATGGGTGTGGAGGAGGGGCTCATCAAACTTCAAGGGTGAACTCACACTTCAGAAAACAGAGTATGCCAATAGTAGAGAGGGACAGAAAGAACTGAAATGCGGGATGCTGTGATCTTTACCAATATACACATAATTAATGACTAGAATGTAAACACAGGCTTCATTACATTCACATTCCTCTGATTTACATATCACATGCTACTGGAGATAAAATGTCGCAAGAGCTGGAAACACAAGTTTTCTTTAAAAAATTATTTTGTGTCATAGAAATGGAGGGATAAAGGCAAATATGTTCTTGAACACTGGAAGATTTTCCTTTTGTGTTTGACTGCAGAGATACAGGATTCCATACAATCTTACATCCTCCCTGTGATTCTGAAGCATGCAAGAAAGCCAGAGAGCGCATCCACCCCTGAGTATCCCAGTGACCACTCATTAATTGTCATCTAGAATCAACTGAATGTTATGTCATGTGCCTTCCCATACAAAGCCAACCCAACCCTATGTTGATTTTATTGGCTTTGTTTCTTCTTCTTTTTCAATATTTTATTCATGCATATCTAAACATTCAAACTTAAAAACACTAAAAATCTAACAAAAACAATATATTGTTACAATATATCTAACAATAACAATATCTAACAATATTTAGTTGTAACATTACAACTAAATATCCTTCCACTATGGATCAGAGATTTCACCATTGTCTGGTCATCTAAGTATCTTCAAAGGGTTCCAGTGAGCACTGGTTCACTATAAACTAAATTTCCCCCTAAGTTCCTGTCTTTTCCTGGGCCCAATTATATATCAGCCTCCAGCTTTGCTTTACAAAATCTCTTGGTTGATCCCGTAGTGTCTCTGAAAGCATGTCTAGTTCTGCAATGTCCAATAGCTTCTTTAATAGTTCATCAATCGTTGGTGTCTCTTCATTCTTCAGTTTTTGGGCCCAGAGTAACCTAGTTGCTGTGAATATATACAGTAGACTATATTTTGTTTTCTTATCAATACTTTCTGGCATTATATTCAATAATAACATTTCAAGTTTAAAACTTAATTTTTGTTGAACAATTTCTTTTGCCATTTTCCCAAACCTGTATCCAGTTTTTTTTGTTGCTTTTTCACATGACCACCACATATGACAATAAGTCCCTGGAATTTGTTTTTTACATTTCCAACAAACATTGCTGATCCCTTGTGACATTTTTGCCAATCTTACAGGAGTAAAATGCCATCTATGAAACATTTTAAAGATATTTTCTCTAAGATTCACTTGCTTAATCAGTTTATGATTCTCTTTCCACATTTTTGTCCATTCATCAATATCAATATTATACCCAGTTTTGTGCCCATTTTATCATCACCTTCTCATCCTCTAAATCATATTCTAATACGTATGTACACATTTTTAATTATTTTCTCATTAGTGTAAATCCATAATTCATCCACCTGGACTTTCCCCTCAAAAAGCCCATAATTTTGTCATTTTTGTATCTTGATTCTAATTTCGACATTGACGACCAATCTGTAGCTAGACCCAATTTCTCTAGATCTTCTTTATCTTTCATATTCTGGTCTTTAGTTAATAATTCTTTATATGTGAGTAACACTTCCTTCTGATTCAGTACTTTTAATGTGAATGCTTCTATTGGTGCTACCCATATTGGAATTTTCTTATAGGTTTGTATTTGAAATTTTTGCCATACTAAGCAGAGCACCTTCCTCAGAATATGTTCTGCAAAATGTTATTGTTCTTTTCATTTCCCATACCACACATGTGCATGCCAGCCCATTTTTAAATCATGACCCTCCAATTTGAATCATCTTTGATTTTCTAATGTTATTCATGAGTTGTTTCATTTTTAACAGTAAGGATTAATTTTATTTCTATTTTGTGAGTTTTGAAAACATAACAAATTACAGTAAGTTCATGTTTTATTATAAAAATGGAAAATGTGGGCATGTGTAGTAGGTTTGGTGATGTAAGCACATTCTTTTTTTTTTAAAAAAAATCACATTTGTTCCAATTTGGATGTCACGTTTCTTACTCAGTTCAATTTGGAAGTAAGGTGGGCAAAACCACAAGTTATTCTTTATTCATTGCTTTTTAAGGTAAACAACAACTGTATTAATTTTAAATGTTAACGGCATATATTCGAGTGACAAATAATGTTTACTCTTTGCATTGAAATGTCATTTTGGGAGACATTTGTGAGAATTTGGGAGGAACTGGGCCATTTTTCATATTTATTTATTTGTAACCCATTTATTAAAAAACTAATTTCGACGCACTCATTGGTGATGTGTTTCTAACAAGTAATATACAATGTTCCCGTTTTTGTTGTCAAGGAACAGTTAACAGCAACGTATTATTTGTTTAAAATAAAACTGTAAGAAACCATAGAAACAGCACCTCCAGGGTCTGTCTCTTGCTTTTCCTATAAATAATACTCTTCACCTTGAAGACATTAAGGATTTTGGAGCAATCCAGATATGCACTTGACCATTACCTGCACTGACACAGTAAGTCTTCAGTTCGGCTAGGCTCAAAGGAGAATAAAAGTACTGATAACTAAGCAATTAAAACAAATCAAGCCCATAAATGTGAAAAAAAATGAAAGGAAAGGAAATCATGAACAGAGCTTGATTTTTAAACTGTTTTGTTTAATTAACTGACAATTGTTTTGCTGCTCTTGAGGTGTTGTTAGCTACCATGAGCACTACGCTGCCGAGTGAAAAGATGGCATATAATTTGTTCCAAATACAGCAATAACCTCTCTAAACTGAGTTTTGGATCATAAGGAACACAATTAGATTATCTCTGCTAGCTCCATTATTGTGCCTGTGTGTTTTCTCACCGCCTTCTATCACCTGGTCACCTGCCTTGAATTACTTGAAGCATACTGAACAAAACCCATGTAGTCTGGATAGCATAGCCTGAGCTGTGAGACGTGGTGGAGACTTGGTGGATCAAAAACTCCTACTTTGTATCAGAAGCTGTAAGAGGGCTTTTTAACACAGTTCAGTTGTACAGTGGCCACACTTTTGTACCGAATGTAGTGGTACAAAATGTAGTGGTAATGTAATCTTTCTCACAGTGCAGACACAGATATGCACACATGCAGTAATTTATTGCTGTGTATCAAGTTCAGTGAACCTGGAAAACCAGCTTGTGGGCGTTAGAACACCCAAAAGCCACAACTTAGCCTAGTTTTTATAGTTTTTATACGATCCAAACCCTTTTAAAAAAAATTGGCAATTCACTCATCTCATTTCTATGATCATATGAAAATGTCTAATATTAAATTATAACAACAGCAATCAAAGTCATGGGGAGCGAGAGGATTCTCAATTGCTGCCCATGCCCTGCTCTCGAGATCACCAGAGGAGGAGATGGAGAAGCACATCAATTCATATAACTTCCTACCAGGGCCCCATTGTCTTTTCGAGACTTAATGATGCTGAAGTGTCTCCATGATTAAAATTTAAAGGCTTCCAAGTAACCAAGTAATTTGCCCAAAACTCCTTATCCAGCACTCACCACAAAGACTCTGATTTTAATGTACCATTAATCAAGCTCCAGCTTAGTTTACCACTGATACTTCAAATTACAGAAGAACTAACTTCATTGTTCGTATAGTATCATATGAAATAATCTTTTCCTTTATCACGTATGCAAGTGCGTGCGCGCGTACACACACACACACACACACACACACACAGAGAGAGAGAGAGAGAGAGAGAGAGAGAGAGCCCAAAAATGGAAAGTAAAAGATTAGGGAGGGAGTGCAAAATATCAGGGGGTTGTAAAATAAATTCAAACTAGAGGCTTCACTGCAATAATTCTAAATTCCAACTTTGGATGTAATTAGCATGCATATATCTAAAATGAGTTTTTGTTAGTATTTGTGACTCTGCACAGATGCACTGATAGATATGAAAAGACATAGGCACCTGTTTATAAAAGTTCGACCCACCTTTAGAAAGGAAAAATGGTTTGCAAACCTACTGGAACCCTTTTGCTTTGGACAGGAGCGCAGCACTGTGACTCCCATCTGCAACTCAACGAAGATTGTTTACTGCCATATTTTAGTATTAAACCTGAAGGTTGAATATCTATCTTGTCTATATAAAGAGCATTCCCTTGTCACTTACCTGAAGGGTTTAATGTACCACATCAGATAAGTGCCAAGGGAATGCTCTTTTTATATGCTTCTCCTCACCTGAGAGCTGTGGGAAAGGAAGAGCTGTCTCAACAAGCAGTCACTGGGCTATTTGGTAGTAACTGATGTCCACTATTCTTCTTCTTCTTCTTCTTCTTCTTCTTCTTCTTCTTCTTCTTCTTCTTCTTCTTCTTCTTCTTCTTCTTATTATTATTATTATTATTATTATTATTATTATTATTATTATTATTATTATTATTATTATTATTATTTAAAAAACTCCAGGTACAGTCAATATTATAAAAGATCTTTTAAATATCAGCACAGTATGTATGCTGTTCCTATTACTATTGTTGTTGTTGTTATCATTATCATTATTAATTATTAATTATTTTTCCAGTTTTTACCCTGCCCATCTAGATTCAATGAATCTACCCTGGGCGGTGTACATTCCAAATATAAAACAAAATTTAAAACACACAATATCAAACAACATACAGATAAGCAAATTCCAAGATGGTAAGACATAGGGAATTAAGAAATGGAAGTGGGGAAGGCCTGCCTGAAGAACCAAGTCTTCAGCTTGTTCTTAAAAACATCCAGCAAGGGTGCCAGGTGAATCTCAAGGGGCAAGGTGTTCCAGAGGCAAGGGGCCACTGCCAAGAAGGTTCTAATTCTAGTTCTCTCCTTCTGGACCTCTTTCAGGATCAAGCCCCTCAGCCACCCAGCCTGGCTAGATTGAGTGATAAAAGTAGAGCTAGGTGGGAGCAAGTGCTCTGTCAGGTATCGAGGTTCTAACCCAGGGCTTTATATGTAAGCATTATCACCTTGAAGCCAAAGCAGAAACGAATGGGCAACCAGTGTGAGGCTGCCAGAGTGGGGGAAATGTGATGATATTTTTTCACCCCAGTTAATAATCTGGCGGCCGTATTCTGGACCATTTGTAGTTTCCGCATCAATCTCAATGGGCAGCCCCATGTAGAGCGCGTTACAGTAGTCTAATCTCGAGTTTATGAGTGCATGGACCAGAGTGGTAAGCACCCCAACATAAAGATAGGAGCACAGCTGGGCAATCCACCCAAGATGTAGAGGGGCGGGGTGGACCACAGAAGCTACCTGGGTCAAGATGGATCCCCAGGCTGCGGACTACACTCTTTGTGATGAGAGTCAGCCCTCCAAAAGAGAAATAGCCTCCCAAACCACTGATAGGAGGGGCGCCCACCCTCAAGACCTTTGTCTTGTCCACGTTCAGCCTCAGTTCATTCTCCTGCATCCATTGCAGAATAGCCCCAAGGCAGCACTCAACGGACGCAACGGCATCCACTGGTGTTGGGAAAAAGAAAATGTAGAGCTGCGTGTCATCAGCGTACTGATGACACGAAGCCCCACACCCCCAAATGACCCTTCCCAGCAGCCTCATATAGATATTAAACTGCATTGGAGAGGTGATCGAGCCCTGCAGGACCCTGCAATTGAGAAGCCATGGGACCAATACTCTCTCTCCAAGCTGGAAATTGTCCTCCAAGAAGGACAAGAGCCAGGCAAGAGTCAGGCCACTGATCCACAACTCAGAAAGCCATTTCAGGAGGATACCATGGTCGACGGTATCAAAGCGGCTGAGATATCAAGGAGAACCAACAAGGACATTTTGCCCCTATCAGCTTCCCTCAATAGGTCATCAAGCAGGGCAATCAATGCCGTTTCCGTACCATGACGTGGTCTCAAACCTGACTGGAATGGATCCAGGGCATTGATTTCATCGACGAGAGCCTGAAGCTGATCGGCCACCACCCTTTCTACAATCTTGCTAAGGAAGGAAACATTGGCAATGGGCCTATAATTGCCAATATCATCTGCCGCCAAACTTAGTTTCTTCCTAATGGGCTTAATGAGTGTCTCCTTGAGGGCAAGGGGAACCCTGCCTTCCTGGAGAGACCTATTAATTATTGCAGTGCCCCATTCAGTTGTCACAGGCCTGGCCACTTTGATTAGCCAGGCCGGGCAAGGGTCAAGAGAGGAGGTGGTGACACAGCAGTAATCAAGTGCCTTGGCAACCTCAAGTGACGTCACTGGCTGAAAGTGAGTAAATTTTACCAGGCAAGACAGTGGATGTCTCAGTTCAATCTACTGGTTTCAAATAGGGGATTAGGTCCCAGCGGATGGCCTCCATTTTAGCTTTTAAAAATGCTACAAATTGGTCAGGTGAAATACTAGGGGGAGGTCAATCACTATGACGAATTCCAGATAGATTGCATACCATGCGGAATAATTCCACCTGCTGGTTGGAAGCTTCAATTATCCGGACAGTGAAGTAAGTTTTCTTTGCAGCCTTTATCTTAGAAAGATAAATGTTAGATATGATCCTAACAACTTTTAAGTTATTTTCTGTCAGGTTCTGCCTCCAAATGCTCTCCGTTCTTCTGTTCTGCTTCATAGCTCTCAGCTGCTGGTTAAACCAGGGTGCTGGTTGAGATCTGCAACAGAGAAGATGTTTAAGAGTGATCATGTCTGTAGCCCTGGTGGCAGCAGCAGACCAGCCGTCAACCAGAGCCTCTACAGGAGCACCAGCCAGATCAATCAGTATCCCTCACATTGAATCCTAGAATCATATAGGATCCAGTAGCCTGTGAGGGTGGATCATTAAAATAGGTCCCTGCTCCTTGCATGGGAGGGGGGAGAGTCACTGTGAGGTTGCATTGTATTAAGTGGTGATCCGACCATGACAAGGGGACTGACACAAGGTTAGTCACCATCAAACCACACTCCCTCTGCTCAGAAGGTCTAACATATGACCACCCTTTACTATGTAACCTGATAAGTACCGTATTTTTTGCTCCATAAGACGCACTTTTCCGCCAAAAAATGTGGGTGGGAAAGTCCGTGAGTCTTATGGAGCGAAGGCAGCAATTTCATCCCCACTGGCCCTGTGGGGGGGTGGGGGGAGCGTCACGGGGGGGAGTGTTGCAAGGGTCCTGGAAGGCTCACTCGGACCCTTGCGACGCTCCTCTCACACCCGCATGGATCCAGCGCTGGTGAAATTGCCAGTTTCTGGGAGTCTTTTGAGGCTTTCCAAGCCTCAAAAGACTCCCAGAAACTGGTGATTTCACCCCCCTGGCCCCATGGGGGGGTGGGGGGAGCATCACAGGGGTCCGAGTGAGCCTTCCAGGACCCTTGCCACACTCCCCCCACCCCCACACAGATCCAGCGCCAGCGAAATCACCAGTTTCTGGGAGTCTTTTGAAGCTTCCCAAGCCTCATAAGACTCCCAGAAGCTGGCAATTTCACACCCCCTGGCCCTGTGGGGGGCAGGGTGAGTCTCTAAAGGGTCCTGGAACACACCCTGGGACCCTTTGGAGGCTCACCCTGCCCCCTCCGCTGAGCCAGAGGGGGGGAAATCGTGAGCTTCTGGGACTCTTCTGAAGCTTCCCAAGCCTCAAGAGTCCCAGAAGGTGGTGATTTCACCCCCTCTGACCCCCGGGGGGGCAGGTGAGTCTCTAAAGGGTCCTAGGGTGTGTTCCAGGACCCTTTAGAGACTCACCCTGCCCCCCGGGGGGTCAGAGGGGGCAAAATTGCCACCTTCTGGGACTCTTTTGAGGCTTGGGAAGCTTCAGAAGAGGCCCAGAAGCTCGCGATTTTGCCCCCTCTGACCCCTGGGGGGAGAGGGTAAGTCTCTAAAGGGTCCTGGAACACACCCTAGGACCCTTTGGAGGCTCACCCTTCCCCCCCTGCCGGGCCAGAGGGGGCAAAATTGCCACCTTCTGGGACACTTTTGAGGTTTGGGAAGCTTCAGAAGAATCCCAGAAGGTGGCGAGTTCCCCCCTCTGACTCCTGGGGGGGCAGGGTGAGCCTCTGAAGGGTTCTAGGGTGTGTTCCATAAGATGGACCTCTCCATAAGTCTCACCAATTTTTAGGAGAAGAAAACAGATTATTTTTTCCTGTTTTCTTCTCCTAAAAATTTCGTGCATCTTATGGAGAGGTGCGTTTTATGGAGCGAAAAATACGGTAATTAATGAACAAAATTAACAAAAATAAGCAATACAATAATAACAGAGTTAAGATAGTTAATCAAAAGCATTAATAAATTATAAACAATAAACAAGTTAAATTGGCAATTAAACAATTTAAATTGATAGTACAATATAAGATTAATAAAAATCTAAAAAGCATTAATAAACTATAAATGCTAAACAATAAACAAGTTAAATTAACAATTAAACAATTTAAAGGAAAGTGTGAAGGAAAGAGGAGAAGGGGACGACAGAGGATGAGATGGTTGGACAATGTCATCAAAGCTACCAATATGAATTTGGCCCAACCCCGGGAAGCAGTGGAAGACAGTAGGGCCTGGTGTGCTCTGGTCCATGGGGTCACGAAAAGTCAGATACGACTAAACGACTAAACAACCACAACAAAACAATTTAAATTGGCATACAATATAAGATTAATAAAATAAAGGAAAAATTAAAGAAATTGACATTTTTATAGTTCTGATGGTGTGTTTTCTGAGATCTGCAACTGCTTATAGTACTATATGAAATGTCTTGATATTGTTCCCAATGCCTCAATGACTACGGTGGCCACTGAAGTGTGTTTCTTCCAGAGGAGAGATGTTTCGATTGCCAGGTCTCTGTACAGTGGGGTCTTGACTTAAGAACTTAATCCGTATTGGAAGGCGGTTCTCAAGTCAAAAAGTCTGTAGGTCAAGTCTCCATTGACCTACAGTGCATTGAAAACCGATTAATCCCGTAACAGGCCGTTTTTGTTCCATTTTGGTTTTTTTCTGGTCTGTAAGTCAATTCTCAGGCTGCAAGTCAAATCTAAATTTTGCGGCCAGAGAAGTCTGTAACTCAAAAAGTCTGTAAGTCAAGCCGTCTGTAAGTCAAGGGTCCACTGTACTTTGTTAGTTTTTATAATTCTTTATTTTCAACTCTGGCATCCCCTGAAAGTCCAATGTCAATGATCCGGAAATTTCTTCATTCTATTACTACTATGTCTGGTGTGTTATGTTCCTGTCCATTTGGATCTGGAAATCCCACAAGATCTTGACTTTGTCATTTTCTGACACCTTCTCTACCTGATGTTCCTATGGGTTTTTGGAGGCTGGCAAGTTATATTTTTTGCATAATGACCAGTGTACTAATTTTGCCACTCTATCATGTCTAATTTCATAATCTGCTCAATTTTTGGACATTCGTAGATGAGGTATGACACAGCTTTATCTTTTTCTTGGCAGAGTCGACATTTGCTGTTAGCACTAATTCATTGGATCGAAGCTTTCATCACATTGGTTTGGAATGCTTGTTCTTGTGCAGAAAAAAAATCAAGCCTTCAATTTCTTAATGGCCCCCAATGTTAGCCATGTCCATGTTGAATTATTATCATGATTTCTATCAATATTTCAAGTATTGTCCATGTTGTTGTTGTTTAGTCGTTAAGTTGTGTCTGACTCTTCATGACCCCATGGACCAGAGAGTTGTCCATGTAGTGATTTTTCCCAACAGATTAATTTATTTTCAAATTGTTAACCCTTTGTTTCTGTTGTTTCCAAAACATTCTCAATTTTCACCATGTTAAGTAATGTTTCTCTACTTGTACTGAAATAATCATATAGACTTCTTTTTTTCCCCTCCTCTACTACCTGCTGTATTTGCACTAATCCATGGCCTCCAGGTTTTGTGCAAAGAAATCCACACAACTATAGAGAAATACAGACGATGACCTCGTAAAACTACAAATCTGCATGATGATGAAGTTTTGCGATCGCTATAGTGATTTGCAAAACAGTGATTCCAATGGTGGATTTTTGCTGGACGATGATTTGGTCTGTGCTTTGGGGACCATTTTTTCACAAGACAATTTTTACAGCTGATCGGCGCTCACAAAATGGCTTCCCTATGGGCGATCTTCGCAGGACAACAATGTATTTTCCCCACTGGAACACATTAAATGGGTTTCAATGTATTCCAATGGGAAAACGGTTTTCGCATGACGATGATTTCACTAAACAGTGATTTCAATGGGAAAGATTATCATCGTCATGTGGGGCACCACTGTACTCTATTAAAAGTCTTTACTCATTTTTAGTACATAGATTTCCATCATACAGGGACTGGTCTGAACAATTTTTTGTATATTCAAGTGGGAATGGAGGAAAAATCAACAACATATAGTCATCATCTCTGAGACCACTACCACTGTCACCACCATCATTATTATCAGATTCAGCCCATTGCGTTAGAAAGAATATACATGCATTTCATTGTCATCATCATCACTATCATTCAAAAAACCCGAAAGTACTCATTTATTTTTCTATTCCAGCATGTTGGTACTTCTGTCCTGTATCTAAATGTACTGCATTTTGCTGTATTTGCGAAGTCGCATCTAGGTTGGCTGGCCCTTCTGTGAAAAGATATGCTGCTTCCATTTAAGGGGACTCAGGGTTATGAAAAATCCAAACTCTATGTTAGGGAGAGCAGAGGGACTGGGAGGGAAAGGAAAGGCATGGCACAACATGGCAAGGCAAAGAAACGAAAGGATGGGCAAGGTAAGGAAAGAGGAAAAGTTGGAAAGCATAACATTTCCTTCTTCCTTCCTTGTCTACTGTTTTTATGGCCTAATCAATACATTACCATAATACAGAGTTTGGATTTTTTTTAAAATGGCCACGACAACTGCTTCTATGTTCTACTGGAAGCTCCCACTCAAGGAAGAAACAGAATGATTTTTGCCTCTTCCTTCTGAAGTCCCCCCCCTTTTGGCAAGGACCCCAAAAGCTGCTTTTTAGAGAAGATGAGGAATAGGCCAAAATTACCTCCACCTTCTAGTGCACACTGACTAGATTCAACACAAGATTTTTTATATATATAAATCTCATTTTATTTCAGCCTGCCAAAATTTGCTAGGTACTAAGTTGACCTAGTCTTTGAAAAACATGCCAATAAATGTGATAAACAGAATCCAAAGAGAAGCCTTAATGACTCCTTTTAAGGCAGAGTTAAAATTTAATTCCACAGAAATACATACTACCTTCTCAACAAATTTGCGATGTTAACCAATTCTTTTCTGTCAACTGGCAATTTTTTGGCAGATCCCTTTTGCATGATTCATGAAGGACCAGTAAAAGGCTAATTGTTCAAATTAATTTGCGTAAATGACTAAGCAAGAGATAACAAAATTACATCTGCACTTGTTTGGCAAAGATTCAATAGCAGCGGCCCCGTGCTGCCAGCTGCTTCCAGACAACACTCTTGCAGAAATTAAAAGCTACAAATATTAATTAATACACTTTTTTTGGTACGTTAATTTGCACTGAAAGGTTCCGGGAGTGCAAAACTGCTGAGAAGATGAACCATGATAATTAGAATTAATGGGATGGATGCATGTTTTTTGCAGCTGAAGTTTTAAAAAACCTATGAATGGAGCTGGGAACTTGGAGCTGACATTCTCATAAATCTCTATGATAATGCAGCTATTAGTATTAGAAGGATTAAGTACTGTGGCTCCAATGTTATCCATCACATGACACATTGTATCCCATCTGTCATTGAAGCAACTAAGACATGATAGCTGTCCTTGAGGAAGCCATCTGAAAAGCTTTGGGAATTTAAGGAATTGCCAGGCTGAGTGTCGAAGTACAAAATGAATAGCTGAAACCTCTGACTCTCAAACAGAAATAATGGCCAACACTCTGTACTTGTCAGTTTAGTGGTTTAACAAATACTCTCACTTGCAGTATCTGTATTTAAGTTTAGGTAAGCAGTTTAAATTATAGATATTTTAGTGAGAGACATTATCACATGTCCATGATTTTTATCTTTAATTCATGTGTGACTTTGTACATTTGATTTCTTCTTCTCCTTGTCAGCCAAGAATATATACACACAATTATATTATCCACATCACTTGGTTTTCCAAAGCCTCTGTACCCAAAATCTAACACATTCCTAAATACTGTATTCAACTTTTTAAAACATCTCTGTGTTTTAAAGAGACTGGATATGCAGGTATTGGCATGTCCTATTGTATATATGTAGAACACTGGCAGTAACTGTTTCTGACTCTGTGGCGTGTGGTAAATGTTACTGAAATTAAAATCAATAGATGCTGTTTGTTTATTTGGTTTAAAAGCTGACTGTATTTTTATTTCTGGGGAGAATAAATGCTTAAATGGATTGTTTTCAGAATATATTGTGATTCATAACCTTAGCTATGACAATACAAAGAACTCTTGGTAAAAAAGAAAGGTTTCAATGGCTGTGTGTAGCAATTTCAGTTTTGGGGGGATGTACAGTATATTTATTAAAAGGTTTTTGTTGAGTTCAGATTAGAGCACTATAATTAACAGAACATTTGTAAGAAAAAATCACAGCAGAAACACAAGCAATGTATCTAGATCTCATCATGTTCAGCTCAAATCCAAATTCTGACCTTATAAAACCACATTAAAGGCATGTCAGTCATGCAGCTAGCAAGACCAACAGACAATCCTGGAACAAATAGTTAGGACTGGCCCCTTGCTATTTTAAAACAACAAAAACAGATGCATAACAGTTCATTGATATGCAAGATTATGTTGAAACATAAAATAAGGCAAAATCGTGTTAAAAATGTAATGCAAAAATGGCCAAGTGGAGAAAATAAAGAACATGTTCAGATCTTATGAGTAACCAAAAGCACATCACATATTATCATTTAAATTAGCTTTCAGAAGCAACTCCTTCTATTTCATATCATTATTATTAAAATTAACACGACTACATATTTCTCTGAAAAATGGACACCTTTTTTATCTCTTAGGGTTGCATGAATGGGTGGCTTGTGGGTCAGGGAATGGGGGTACCTCCCTTCACCATGTTGGGGTGAACATTACCTTGGGCCACCCATGGCACTCGATGGGTATAGTGTAAAAATAATGTGAGTCTCAGAACAAAAATATGCCCCCTAATGAACCACAGAAAATGCAATATCCAAAACTGTTCCAAGAGTAATAAATCATCAAACCTTTCCAAAGTTAACAGATTTTTCTCTTTCATAGTCAACTTCTTTTGTCCTGAACCTGTATCTTTATTTTAGACTATTTAAAAGACACAAATAAGCTCTTTTATTTTTGAACAATTTATGTTGTTTCTGAGGACCACGTGATGTGTTTCGTATAGACTTGGCAGCTGGTATCCAAAATGTGTAATTTATTTACCATATGAACTCAATCCAGGCATTCTCCACAAGTATTAAATAAACATATGAGGAAGGGATTGTGTGAATTCCACCCTTTCTATTATTCGTTGGCTCAGTGAAAAATGATCAACAACAGCATGTCTGAAGAGAGTCTTCTCTAACCATAAGTAAGCAAGGGGAGGCAATGGGGGGGGGGGCTTGGCTTTATTTGTAATCCCCAACCAGTTCCAACCTTCTTTTCCAGCCAGAAAAGATGAGTTGCAACTTCTGGAATTCCTCAACAAAATGGATTTCTAGATTTTATGTGTTTAGGCAATCTACCTGACCCTTGGAGGGTGAGGGCAGAAATTGGACCCTAAACCTGCCACAATTGCCCAAAGTTATATATAAAAAGGCTCATTTCATGCTAGATGGCACACTAGAATATGAAACTTCTCATCATTTTCCACATGAGCAAGCCATGAGCATGTTTACTTAACCCTTATTTAAAATGGCTGCACATGGCTGCACACTACCCTATTCACGAAACCATCAAATAGCAACGAAGAACAAGAAAGACTCTGTTGACACCTCAGACATGAACAAGCTTCTTCAGATGGGTGGACTGTTGCTTGAGATGGCAGATATTTATACATCCTTAGATGGACCATAAAGAAGGCTGACCACTGAAGAATTGATGCTTTTGAATTGTGGTGCTGGAGGAGGCTCTTGAGAGTCCCCTGGACTGCAAGGAGAACAAACCTATCCATTTTTAAGGAAATCAACCCTGAGTGCTCACTGGAAGGACAGATCCTGAAGCTGAGGCTCCAATACTTTGGCCATCTGATGAGAAGAGAAGACTCCTTGGAAAAGACCTTGATGTTAGGAAAGTGTGAAGGCAAGAGGAGAAGGGGACAACAGAGGATGAGATGGTTGGACAGTGTCATCGAAATTACCAACATGAATTGACCAAACTCTGGGAGGCAGTGGAAGATAGGAGGGCGTGGCGTGCTCTGGTTCACAGGGTCACAAAGAGTCAGACACAATTTAAGGACTAAACAACAACAAAAAGATAAAACAGAGATCTGAGGGAAGTCAAATGCAAAAAAATAAAACCTAAACACTGTTTATTATCCTCACAGTGGTCATCCATGATCAGTAGTCATAGACATCCCACACAGTTAAAGAAGTGTATGGCATGAAGCTGATTATTCTTTTAAGTACCACTAGTCTCCTTGTGGCTTTTGTAGAGACAGACTAACGCAACTATGTCTTTGCGATCAAAAGAAAAACAAATCACAAATTTTGGGGACAATGATTGACATGATGAACTGCTCTACATGTAAGTCCCAGTATATCTGCTTTATACAGTAGGCAGTTCAAAAGAGTTGGGAGTTCTTCGTTTGTTTCAGAGTGGAAAGATCACTTGACAGAATGCTATTGTTGTGTAGGGGCAGGTGATAGTTCTACAACACACCAGCACCATTCCAGAATGCCACATGTCTCATGCCAACATGGTGTGCCCAGAGCTTGAAAGAACTACTATGCCTTTGAACAGACAGCAGCCATCTTAACTGAGGAGAAAAACTAGACATTGTACTCCAATAAAGTAACTTTCCAAAGCCCAGCATTGGGGTTATTAATCCTGCATTAATGCCAGCTTGTAGTGCTATTCCAGTTTTACTTCATAATGAAGGCAAAGGCAAAAATGCTGATTTCTGCCACAGTGTTCCCAACACACTTAATGAACATTTTTCTTCCCAATGTGGTAGAGTCCTGAGCATTATGTTTGTGCAACTCAGACATTCTAATTCCCTCATGCCTGGTTTCTACTGAAGAGGAGACCAAGAGCTTTTGAAATGTGTTGCTAATTACATGTCTCATCAAAGGCTCAACACTTATACCCGTGATGAGTACAAAGCACTTGTCTACCAGGCACCGATCCCCTTCATGGGCTCTACTTTTCTAATAGTCTCTTATGTAAAGATAGCTGGGTGCTTAAATATTTCTAAGTCGAGCAGTTTAAAAGATTTAAAAGTATTTTTTTAAATGCAGAATAGGGTAGGGGGGTTGTCTGTTGTGTGTGCTCTTATCACTCAGGAAAACCTTCACTGATTTCTCCTTCTCTCTCTCTCTTTTTAATTAAAAAAATCCTTTGGGGCTGTGAATGCTAAGTTTTAGCCCAAGGGGAATTTTTTTATTACAGTTCTAAACCCCTGAAAATCAGGGTCTATCTACTGTAGAGCCTGATAAACCCTTAACTGTGACACAGTTTGCAAGGGCAGCTATAATATCTGATGACAAAACTGACAGATTATTTCTGATGAGGAAAGGGAACCCTCTCTCTCTTTTTTGGTTGTTTTTAACCTGACCCTGAGGACATGTCATAACATTTGTATTATCTGCAATAAAATGTCAACTATGCTGCCGTTAAGATTGCTAAGGCTCGGAGTTAAACCATCCCATTTAGTACTTCTATCGTTTTCAATTTAAAAAATAAAAGAAGACTGTAATTTCTTATTGGACAGTCCCTGACTCGGTACTGCACTCTGATTTATCATAGCTGTGGTTGGAGACCATCCGTGGCCGAGTACTGAAAGAAATCCAGCGAGACAGAAAGAAGGACTAGATTACATTGCAAAGATAGCTAAGCAATTCTAAGACAAACATTAATGATCCACAAAAGCTCACATTAAAATATAATAGTCTTTAAGGTGCCACCTGTTTTTGTCTTGTTTTTTTTTCCCAAACAAAGAATTTAAAAATACAGGTATATAACACAATGTGCATTTAAACAGTAAGCTTAAAGTGTAAGAATCTCTAACCATCGAACAATAAACAAAGATAAACTAAATGCAAAAAAAAGTCTAAGGCTCAACATAAAAGCAATCTTGTATACTGGAATAATTCGTCTGATGAGATCCTATCCATAACATCTCACTTTTTATTCATTTTCTGTTGCTTTACTGTGGGACTTTTACTTTTCCACGAATTATAAAATAAATTCCAGCTTAAATAAAAAGATGATTCTTCTTGTCCCTTTAGCTATTTCTGCACTTTCTATTTTTTTAATGATCATATCAGCATTTGGTAGATTTTCATCTTTCCAGACCTGTGCCCATATTAACCTAGCTGCTGTCAAAACATGTAGTATTAAAAAATAGCTTTGTATATCTACAGTATTTGGTAGTAGTCCTAATAAAAATATTTCCAGTTTTAAATTCTATTTCCTGTTTTGACATTTGCTTAATCCACATGTGGATTTTAGCCCAATAATTTTTTGCTCTATCACAAGTCCACCATACATGATAATAACTTCCTTCATGATTTTTACATTTCCAACACTTGTTTGACATATTTGGGAACATTTTTGCAAGTCTAGCTGGTCTATACTATAAATGCCATCTATAAAACATTTTATATAAACTTTTTTGTAGGAAGTTACTAATGTTAACTTATAATTTTTTGTCCAAAGTTGTTGCCATTTTTCTAATTCCATATTATAGCCAAAGTTTTAGATCATTTTAACATTGTATCTTTAACTTCATCTTGTGTATGCCATTGCAGTAAAAATTTATACAATTCTTGAATTTGTTTTTCTTCTATTGCAAGTAATATTTTTTTCAAATGTTGTATATTCTTTATAAAAACCTTGAGGCTTCTTATCTTGATTATAAATTGATTGTATTTGTATTTGAGGCCAGCATGAAAAGATTAGTCCTTGGTTCTCTAATTGAATTTGTGTCTTCAAAAGTCCCTCAGAATTCAAAAGCTCATTATAAGTAGTTAGATATTTTTTTTTGAAGTTTAGCAAATTTGGGTATCTTCTTGTCTTGTTTTGTTTCTTTGGATTTTGCCTGACAAAATAAACCCAACTGGAAAAGACTGTACTTGGTTTAATTTGAATCTGCCATAATTTAACTACCCCTTTCTCTTTCAGCTAAACAAGCATCATCATATATTTTAAGTCCAGTGCACACAGGAAATAAAAATACAATTTGCTATGTAGAATTTGAGGCAGAATGTGTGTGGTTTTTTAAAAAATCTGGAAATAAGCAGCTTATTCCCAGAGAGGTAGGTGTCTGTAGGATCACACTCTGGATTTTCAATCCTATATTGATTTATTAGGGGGAAAGCCCCTTTAAACTTCATGGGCATAATTTCAGAGTAGCAGTCTAAACTGATTCTCTTCTTTTTCTGATACTCCACATTGCATACTGCAATTATGTAGAGAATGGCCAGGGTATGAATTAATTATACAGACTATTATTTTTCGAATGTTCTCATTTTATCTTTGTACTGTAGTAGAATCCTAATCATAACACATAAAAAGGATTCAGAAGATTAAGTCATACACAAGCTGATCAAATTATAAACTGATGGTTTGTCAGTTTGATCACCTGGCGTCTCAAAAAAGACTGTGGGGAAGACAGTTCTTATTTAATGACATTATGTAATCACATTGATGAGTTATTAATGGTCATCAGACCAAGTCCAAAGTACTTTGAGGCTGGTATTCTACATATGGTTTGCTGGAAATAAGTCTAGCTGAACTCTGTGGAACTTCCAAGTGGACATGCATAGGACTACATTGTTCAAAAAGGTGTTGCTATTATGTGTTTAATAAAGGTATTTCAGCAATGAAATACAACTTTGCACTGATTACTATATGCAAATCTCTGCAGGGTGGGGGAGATTTTGGTGCAATTAACCAAGGCCTATTTCGTTTTCATCAGAATAAACCTATGATATTGGTTTTTGTAAAAAAAAAAAAAAAAATGTCAACCTAAGCTTTATTATTTCCCTGGAGATAAAATACTTCATTTACTTGTGCAACTTTATATAAAAAAAAGTACATTTCAAGACTTCAGTAGTTGTCTTCTTGTAATATTTCAGCTTTTAAGCTGTTTTCTTGCCTCAATGAGCTCACATAAGATACATCTGAAAGCTTTAGTACAAATTTACTTGGAATAAAGTCTTCAATTCATTTTCATGGCACCAAAAAGACAGCTTTAATAACTGCAATGACAAATAAACTGGAAATCATTCCAGGCCTTTTCACTTAACTGACAAGTAGAACACTCTCATAATGAGCCGCAGGTTTTACGTTTTCTCTTTGACCATAATAGCTTCATTTAAGAGCGTCAGACCCTGACACTTCATCATTTATCTACATTATTTCTCATCTTCTTTCAAATAAATTATGGAATACTAGACTGAGCACATAAAAACAAAGTGACTTGTTATCTGTAAACAGCAAGATAAATTGTCCAGAAGTTCCTCATTTAGTTTCCTTTTAAATTTAAAAGCAAGTTATTGGTTGTACCTTTTCTTTTCCTTTCCCTTCTCCCCCCCCCTTTTTTGGTTTGCTTTTTTTTTTACAGCCATCTTATTTTTCTTGCCAGTGGCCTTTGTGCACTCATCCACAGCCTGATGATAGTGCAAAAGGAATAAAATAATTCCATTATCTAAGGTTGGCCAGTACAGCAGGCAGAGAAAAGGAAGAAGGGGAGGGGATGGAATAAAGCAACTTTACATACACATTCCTTTCCATCTGCAAAATTCCATATCCATAATACAGTTTGTCAGCCTATCAAATGTGACAGATTCCAAGTAATGAGCCAAGGATCTGAAACCCTTTGAGCCTATCATGAGTTAGCACCCGGATACTTACCCTGTGTCTGCAGCCCTGTCCTTCCTTCAATGGCATGTGTTTCTCTTTCAAAGTAGTGTTACTGTCCCATCATGTTCACATTTATTTGAAAAATGGTGCTGTTTCAAGGTTTAATTAGCAGTCCTTGCAGCATTTGCAGGTTAATTATTAGTGACGGGTGAAGCTCCCGAAGGTTGGGCAGTTTGATTTAATAATCCTGTACATGCTGA
This sequence comes from Pogona vitticeps, assembly GCF_051106095.1. Classification (NCBI taxonomy): domain Eukaryota; kingdom Metazoa; phylum Chordata; class Lepidosauria; order Squamata; family Agamidae; genus Pogona; species Pogona vitticeps. The sequence continues at coordinate 217,839,010 of NC_135783.1, read as the reverse complement.
AAGCCTCTTGTATTACGTCTCTCCATCTCAAAATACAGTGAGGTTCCATGGTTGAATAGGAATTTGAACCTCACTCCTTGGAGCCCCAGTCCACCCCTAGCAAGTGACATCAGGCTGACTGTTGTTGCAATTGGAATGGAAATGTAGAAAATCTCAAAAGAAGAAAAGGTGAGTGGGGAAAACAAACAAACAGGAGCAACCTCTGTCCCTCCACTCCAGACCTGGAGCTGAGCTGGGGGCAATGTTACTGAGTATTTAAGGTTGTGATCCTGCATGCACAATGAAGGGCATATAGTACCATCAGTGTCAAGAACTGCTGTATAGCTCAGTGGCCAGTGGCTGGGAGTTCAGTTCCCCATTGAGCCTCCTTCGGAGAGGCTGGACTTGATAACAAGTTCAGAGGAGGGCGGCAAGGATGATCAGGGGGCTGGAAACCAGGCCTTATGAGGAAAGGATGAAATAGCCTTGACAAAAGAAGACTGGGGGGTGATATGACAGCACTTTTCAAATATTTGAAAGGCTGTCATACGGAGGAGGGACAGGATCTGTTCTCCATCATCCCAGAGTGCAGGACACGCAACAATGGGCTCAAGTTAAAGGAAGCCAAATTGCGGTTGAATGTCAGGAAAAACTTCCTAACTGTTAGAGCAGTATGACAGTGGAACCAGTTGCCTCGGGACTTGGTGAGTGCTCCAACAGTCTGGAAAACAGGGCCTGTTCCAGGTGAGTGAAATGTAGGTGTGCATCTGTGGACAGGAACTCCCAATGTTCTGCCCGGAGAACTCTTGGAGTTATTTTTTAAAAAAAGACTGCACACGCTTAGTGGTGACTCTTAAGTTGCCCACCCATAGAGTGAAGCACCTCGACCGTGGACTCAGCAGCACATAGGTCACTCGGTCAGAGTCTACACGACCAGGACATGTATTGCAGTTATGTTTGAATTACAGAAATCATTCCTAATTTAATATCTAAAGATATAAGTATATACAATTTCTGTATCCTTTTCAATACCAACACTTCTACTTGACTCCTCCCTTTTTAAAAAAAGAGTCTGTGTGACTTGTTCCCCTGAAAGCTGGATTACAAGCAATGTTATAAACAGAACAAGAAGAAAATAGGCCCATGATAGCTTAGACGACTGGTTCTTAACCTTTGTTACTCAGATGTTTTTGGACTGCAACTCCCAGAAGCCTTCACCATCAGCTCTGCTGGCTGGGGTTTCTGGGAGTTGCAGTTCAAAAACACCTGAGTAACAAAGGTTAAGAACCACTGGCTTAGACTATGGTAGTGGGGTTTATTTTCTTATTGTTACCATTCCAGAAGAAAGGTGTGTTTTAGCTATATATAAGAATTTAGCATATGATTTTGATAAACAGTCAAAGTGTACAGAGTGGTAGGATCACCTTCAAATATGTTTATCTGTATGTATCATCTTGGAAATAACCACCTCTAGAATCAATGAGATTTATTCCCAATTAAGCAAAGAAAGAAAGAAAAAAGAGAAAGTCCTCTCCAATATGATGTGGACATCATCAGGTCTAGTTCTGGCCTTGAACTACAATAGCAACAATAAAGCATTTATACATAAAATAGAAATAATCTACTCAGAAATACGTTATAATGTTAAGTGGTTTGTGTAACTACATGAGACAGATAAATAAAATTGTACTGATCTAATGGCAATCATACTTAATTTTCCTTAATTGACAGCTTCATACACCATTTTATAAAAGACAGGCAAGAGAGCTAAATAGTATAGCTGATATCATTTTCAAAATCCCCTCTATAAGAGACCAGGAACAAAATGCAGCCAGAGTATTAAGAAGGTACCCTCTGTGGTAACAACATTTCAATATACCTCGTACTAATGGTATATTTTATTATTTATTTACTATTTTATTTATTTAATTTATATGCCGCCCACACTACCCAAAGGTCTCTGGCCAGCTTGAAACATTTAAAATACAATAAAAAGTCAAACAATTAAAATGCTATTAAAATATAAACTCTAAAAATTGCCATTGGACCCACAGCTGATATTATTTCAATTAAAAGCCTTCTGGAACGGGAAGGTTTTGACCTGGCACCGAAATGTCATCAGGTGCCAGACGAATCTCAGTCGGGAGGGCATTCCATAGTCTGGAGGCTGCTGCTGAAAAGGCCATTTGTCTACAAGCCGTCCCTCTTACCTCCTTAAGGGATGGCTCTTTCAAAAGGGCCCCCTTTTGAAATTTTAGTTTATGTCTCAGCCCTATCTTGTACAAAGATTACTTCATGCATACTTTGGTTGCCAGTGGGTTACACACAACATCCTGGTGCTCTGGATCCAGTCTTTTATTTGCTTCAGGTATGTGTTGTTTTCCGAGCAAACATGAGCATCTCTGGGCTGTCTTCACTGGAATTGAGTGTGACAAACATTTTAAAAGTGCCACTGTTGGCTTCACCGGAATGGTGGGTGAGGAAAAAACACAAAGATAAATGGAGCTATGATGGCATCAGATGCTAAAATTCAAAACCTGGTATTTACCATGGTTCATAATATTTTCACCCGTAAGAATTGCAAAAAAAAAAAAAAAAAATGTTGGTTATGGAGGCCATTTCTCTTTGGCAGAAGTTGTCCCTAAGCAAATTGAGCTCTTAACTTCCCCAGTGGAACTTCTGGATTGAAAGTATTGTTACACCTCTCTATATAGCCCTCTAATCAGCATAAAAAGCTCTTTTATGTTGAGTGAGGCTATTGGTTATCTACCTTTTGGGTCTATCAACTGGTCTACTTAGTATTGCTCTGATCTATACAGACCATTGGATCAGTTAGTATTATCTTCTCATCAGTTACTATTGTTTGGATAGTATTAATAGCACATTTTTCCTCATACAGTTTAAAATATACACTAGCTGGCTGGGTAGCTCAGTAATTTAGAGTCTGATTCCCAACTATAGCTTATGAAAGAAGAATTAGCCTATGTAGCCTTGGTCAAGCTATGCAATCCTAGAGCATCACCATGAGAAGGGACTGGTAAACCTCTTCTGAGTAATGTTATACCTAGGAAATGCTGGCAAAGGTTGCTATAAGTGGAATCTACTTGATGCCACCAAACTATTACTGTATTAACATTAGAAGGTATGTTTTATGTTTGCATATTATGCATATGAAAAGACTTCCCTGTGTTTATTCTACTGGATCCATAATACCTGTAGAGGATCCCAGATGGAAACTCTTCAAGCATTAGCCCTCATTTTCATTCCTGATGATTTAATGAACACAGAGCCTTTGGAGGAGAATGTTGTGGCAGTTCTTCTCTGTAGCTTTAAATGTGAGTACAGGATTTGTGAGCTGCCTTTATAGAAGAAAGTATGTATTACATTTACTGCACTATGACCTCTGGCTTCTGGGACTTACTTTCTTTGCTTTCATTAGCATTCTGAGATCCCCCAACCACAGATTAGTATAAGATACCCATGTGCAATGAAGTAATTCTGAATCCAGCAATTCATTTTGGTGGCAAAATTTAATGTACCTTCTTTCACACACAAAATCTAAAAAAAAAGTTGGCCTTTTATTGTTGGCATCATTAGCTAATTGACAGCAGTGGACTGGTGGTCAATGGCAAAATTAGAATCAAGATTTAAAAAAGACAGGGCTGTGGGTTTTTTCAAGGGCAAAGTCCAGGTAGACAGACTGTGGTTGTATACGGATGAAGCAATAATTAAGAAAATGTATACCTATCTACTAGAATATGAATTAGAGGGTGAGAGGGTGAAAGAAACAATGATGAAATGGTCAAAAAATTTTGGGTACAATGTAGACCTTGATAACTGGACTAAGATGTGGAAAGAAAGCTATAAGATCTTGAAACCAGCAAATCTAAGAGAAAACATACTCAAAATGTTTTACCGATGGCACTATACACCTGTAAGATTAGCAAAAATGTTAGAGGGTAACAGTAACATATGTTGGAAATGCAGAAAAAATGTAGGAACTTACTATCATATGTGGTGGACATGTGAAAAGGTCAAAATCTATTGGACACAGGTATGGGATCTAGCAAAAGAAATTATAAAGCAGAAGTTAGAGCTAAAACCTGAAATGGCATTATTGAATGCCATCTCAGGAGTAAATGATAATAAATTGAAGCATTGTCTTATGTATATACTCACAGCAGCTAGATTACTCTGGGCCCAGAAATGGAAATCAGAAGAGGTTCCGACGATGGAAGAGCTGCTAAAGAAGCTATGGGACATGGCAGAGTTGGACACCCTATCAGAAGCACTACGGGAACAACCAAGAGACTATGTAAAACAAAGCTGGGGACTAATATATTCTTGGGCCCAGAAGAAGACAGGAGTTTAGGGTGAAATCTATGATATATGTATGAATTAATTAGTATATACTGTAAACGGATATAGGGAGAATAGAGGGGCTAACGAGACTGGAATCTTTGACTCCAAAGGGGGGTGGGGGTACTTCAAATAGAGGTGTTAGTTAGGTTTTTCTTTCCTATATATGTAGCATGGTTATTGTTTTCTTTTCTTTTTTGTTTCTCCGCTTTTGTATGTTAGAGATTATTAATTATTAAAAATTTAATTAAAAAAAAAGAAATTCTTTCTGATGTTCTAAATGTCATCCAGAGTAGGTCTTGCTAGATACCAGTATATCCACCGTTCATGTATGACTGTTCTGGTCTAGCAGTTAAAATGCTAGATGCAGAATAGAAGACCCAGGTTCAAATCCCTGCTCAGGGACAAAGCTTGCTGGGTGATCATGAACTCAGTTCCCTCTCATAGCTTAATCTACTTCACAGTTGACTAGCAGGATAAAAGGCTAACATCCTGTATCATTTGAAGGAAGGCACACTTAAGGAAAACCATACAGTCATGGCCAAACATATTGGTACCCTTGCAATTCTGTCAGGAAATGCAGCCCTTCACTCAGAAAACTGTTGCCGTTGCAAATGTTTTGGTACTCACATGTTCATTTCTTTGGTTTGCGTTGGAACAACACACACACACACACACACACACACACACACACACACACACACAGAGAGAGAGAGAGAGAGAGAGAGAGAGAGAGAGAGAGAGAGAGAGAGAGAGAGAGAAGAAAAGTCAAATCTGATACAATCCCACACAGAAACCCAAAAATGCGCTGGCCAAAATTATTGGCACCTTGACTTAATATTGTGTGGAACTGTATCAGATTTGACTTTTCTTCTCTGTTTTTTTGTGTTGCTCCAATGCAAACCAAATACAGTAAATGAACATGCGAGTACTGAAACGTTTGCAACTGCAACAATTTTCTAAGAGAAGGGTTACATTTTCTGACAGAATTGCAAGGGTGCCAGTATTTTTGGCCATGACTGTAATTATATTTTAAAGATCAAGCAACTATAGTTTTATTTAGCTCCAGATGCTTCAAAAGCATTGAACCAGCAAATGGCTCACAACAGAGGGCTTGGAAATGTTGTTTTTGGACTTCAGCAGTGATATTGGCTGGAAAATTCTACAAACTATAGTAAAAACAATTAGCTTTTTCTTATTCTGGTTCACACACCCTTTCTACACAGTATTTCTTACTAGAGTAAAGCATGTTGTAAAACTGAATAGATTTATACTGTAGCCTGGCCATCAGTTACAATGTCACTTGAATAACATAAGTAAACCCACCTTTTACATTACGCGAAATGAGCATATATCAGTAAAATTAGGAATTGTTATCAATGATATTCATTCTTGGACTAATACAGTAGTGCCATGCAGTTGATGTAGAAAGATTTGTAAAGAAGTTGAAAATTAATTAAATGTCAGTAATAAAGCTGTTGTTGACAAGAGAAGGGTCATAGTTCAGTGGGAAAACATTTGACTGTCACATCAAATTCCCCAGTTTCAATCCCAGGCAGCTGCACAATCTGTTAGCAGCTGGAGGCAAAGCCATTTTCATGACACTTAGAGAGTCACTTGTAGTCAGAACAACAGGCAGCTATGTGCTAGGTGGACATCAGGTCTGTCACTACTTTAAGAACCAGCAACAGAAGCCATAACATATGGTCAGAGCACAGTCTTCGTATTTATATATATTTCCAGGATGTATTTACCAGAACTGGACTCTTGAGGGAGCCAGAGACCACGCAACGGATAGTGTTTGATCCTTCCACATTTTTTAGTATTCACCGAGGGGAGGTTTGGAATCACTTCCCCATGGATAACGTGGTCCTACTACGTATATTCCTTCATATACTGTTGATCTTAGCCAGACATGTTGTAGCTTATCAAAGATTTTATGACCTTTTTGCTGCGAGCTTTGTGGCCACCATGGAAGAAGTTGGCAGAGTACAAATACTGCATTCCCTCATTTTATATTTAGCATTGGTGGTGATTACTGCTAGTACTCTTAGTAGAACTTTCTTGATTCTGTCCCTCCTTTCTTCAACAGTGGAGCATGGGAACAGTTGGCCTTCCTGTTACTGGACTCCATCTCCCATCAATCTGACCCAATGGTGAGAGAGGATGAGAGCTACAGTCCAATAGCATTTGGAGGGCCCCACATTCTCCATCCATGTTCTACAATGTCCTCTGATCATACTGTACATCATGTAATGGGTATCTTTTCTGTAAGAAAATCAATTTCCAAGGTTTATTCATGGAGCTCGTAATGGGCCGACAGTTATTCAGTGCAATGTGTGTGCATCTGGATGTTTAAAATGAACAAAATGACAGTTGTCAGGGCTTTAAAATAGACAAGTTCAAGGGCAAAAATTAGTCCATAAAGTCAGTAGTTGAACATGCATGGTTTCACCCACAAATTTCTCTGTACATCTATAACCTTATTAATGGATGCTTCAGTGCAGAGTGAGATTTTACACTTCTCCCGAACTGAAGCCCTGCCAGAAGCAACCATTTATTTCCATCTTCATGCATTCTCTGGTTATTGCCAAACTGATGCACAGTTGTGAGATTCCAATCATATATTCACTGAAGTCGTAAGGTACAAATGAACGTTAGCTTGAAACCCCCACCCCGACCCCTCGGTTTTAATCTTATTTACGCGGAAATTCCCCTATGAAACTGAGTCCACAGAATTTCCTAGGCAATTACTAACGTTCTTCTTGCAAGTAAGTATTGTGATCTTTGACAAATCCGTTTTTAAGACTGAAATGGCAAATATTCCTTCTAGGTTTAAACTGCAGCCATAAGTGTAAAGGCCATGACATCTTCTTTCATATAAAAATATGCAATCACGTGTTCTCAAGTCAATTCTGACTTGTGGCAACCATTTCCAGGGTTTTCTAGGTAGACAGTACTCAGAAATGGTTTGCCATTCCCTTCTTCTAGGGGTGCCCTGGGACTGTGCAGCTTGCCCAAGGCCACACAGACTGGCTTTTCTTTTAGGAGGCACAGTGGAAAACTGAAATCCAAACCTCTGGCTGTATAGCCAGATTCCTAACTCACTGAATAAAGAAATGAGGATGAAAATGCAAGATTAGAACACTAGGGAAAATAACTGGTGCACAAGCCAGTATTCTTCCCTGAGGTTTTCCTTCTCCTTTTTGCCCCATTCCACCCCCTAAATTCGGGGCATTAACTTATTGGTACCATGAGTGGTACGTTGAAAGCCACTGAACGCAGCATAATCATCAAGTACACCATGGAGCCTCTAAAGCATCTGTTCAAAGCCCGTTGAAGTATTGGAAAAATTGTGGTCCCCAAAGTTTATATATTTATTATCTGGCACAGAATGAGTATTATTATTTCAACTAAGATTTGTTCCCTTTGGGAAAAGGGGGTGGTTGGGGTGGGGAACTTGATTGACAACTCCAGTGATTTAAGGCTTCAGTTTATTATCTAGAATATAAGCCTCACGATGGTTAACAGCAATTAAAGAAGTTCTGTTGCACTGTTTGCAGCTGCCAAACATGTTATGGGAAGAACACCTTAAGGGTGTTCTTCTTTGTGTCCTCATTAGTGCCAGTTCATGAAACAACTCATGGCTCCCCATGAACAGACCACGTGCTTATCCTCCAGTAAATCCAAGAGGGCAAAATGCACTTGCAAAGCTTCCCAAAGATTGACAAAGTGGTTAAAATCTGGGCAGTCACACTGTTAAATAAATTGTTAGTTGACTCATCATCTGTCTTTCATCTGTTACATTTTAATACGTATGCATATTACAAAATCCTTGGTGTAGGCATCTTGTTCAGATCCTGAAATAAGAAATCAATTTTAGGCTGTAATCTGATCCATAATTCCCTGTGAGTAAGTGCCACTGGAACATCTTTCAGAGTATACTGTACCCCTGTTTTGTCATTACTAAATCAAGTATTCTTACCGTGTGTGGGAGAGAATGTGGTTGGTGCCCTTCTGTTCATCCCAGCTCTTGTTAAGGGTGGAGCGAAAGACCCAAGTAGCTTTGTTCCTAGTTTTGTTGCTTTCCTACGCATGGGACACAATGAACCTGAAGGGCAGAGCTTCCATGATCCAGGGAGGCTCTCCACATAAGACATGAGGCAGATTTCCCAGAATACAAAAAGGCACTGCTGGCAAAGAACAATGTGGATCGCATTCACAGGTGAAAAGGAAATGAACTCAGATTTACTGTGGGTGATTTCTCTGGGACCCATAATGGTGTTGCCAGAGTAGATGTGGGGATACGGCCATCAATAAATCACACAGGAAATAGTCTAACATGTGGGGCAGGGATGAAAGATGTGGGGAAAGGCAGTTGCCACCAAAATGAAGAAACAAACAAATATATATTTTTTAAAAAATCCCTCCTTTCTGCCAAGAAACAAAGCAGCTTTATAATTATAATTAGAGCAGGCCGTCCTTGGGAAACTTACATACCAAGCACAAACTCTTTCTGTTATCTTATGAGAGACTAAAGCATAGGCAAAGCAAAAGAGTTTATATTCCAGAGGCTCAGGGAGGGAAGGGTAGTGTGAGGTGTCTCTTTCTCAGAAAAAGAAGAATTCGTTATGTATCATTGGGGCTTGGGGTGCTGAGAAGCCTGGACTGTTCATTTAACTTTTTGCACTGTTATCAGAATATGGAATGACAAAATGCTTCCCTATAAAGGTGTTATACAAAGGCACCACCACCCCCTTAGCAGTTCTATCTGTACACAGTAAGGCAATAGTGTTTTTTTCTGTTTTATTTCATGTAATATAGCCCTTGCAGATGGGTTAAAGGGCTAAGACGAAATGTGTCAGGCTTTTAATTTGGAATAAAGTGCACACTATAATGTTTACATTCTGGAACCAGAGTCTCTTCTTGCCTTACAGCTTTGGTGAATGTACCAGTTCTTTTTAGTTATTTTCAGTCTGAACACAGAACATATCATACAGAAAGCCAAACTAGATTCAGATGGAAGAGTGAAAAACTGGTGGAAGAAACATCAATAATTTAAGATATGCAGATGACACCATCTTACTGGCACAAAGCAACAATGACCTGAAACAACTTTTTGTAAAAGTAAAAGAACAAAATGCCAAAGCAATACTGCAGCAGAACATCAAGAAGACAAACATCATGACAACACAAGAACAATTTTAGTGTTGACAATGAAGAAACTGAAAACATTAGAAATTTCATATACCTTGCTTCAGTAATCAATCCAAATGGAGACTGCGGCAAAGAGATCAGAAGAAGACTGAGACTAGGAAGGGCAGTAATGTAGGAACTAGAAAAGATAATCAAGTACAAGGATATGCCACTGGAGATCAAGACCAAGATAATCCACACACTTGTATTTCCAGTCACCATGTATGGGTGTGAAAGCTGGATAGTTAAGAAAGCTGACAAGGAAAAAACTGATTCATTTGAAATATGGTGCTGGAGGAGAGCGGTGATTGTCAGAAAGACAAACAAGTGGGTCCTATATCAAATCAAATCATGCGCATCATGAGAAAGCAGGATTCTCTGGAAAAGACAATAATGCTGGGAAAAGTGGAAGGCAGCGAGAAAAGAGGAAGACCAAATATGAAATGGACTGACTCCCTAAAAAAAGCCACAGAGTTGAGTTTACAAGAGCTCAACAGGGCAGCTGAGGACAGGACATTTAGGAGATATGGCGAAACGTCAGGAAGAGCAACCTTCAGAACACAGCCAAAGAGCCACAACCATTTTGGAGATCACTCATTCATAGGGTCTCTAGACGTTGGAGATGACTTGTCAGCACATAAGAACAACACCATCACCCAATTCTTATATCAACTGATATAAAGAAGATCTGCATCATTTGAATTTTGAACACTTTTTTGAAGAGATCACATGTTGTATGTGAAAAAAAGGCCTGACAATATTAGGGAACTGGTCTATTGTTAGTGATAAATTTATTAGACTGAGCCCAGTTCTATGAAGACAGATAGATATGGGCGCCGTTTTCAGTAAATTTCCTCCTTTCTTGCTTTTTAGTGGGCAATAGGCAAAAATAATGCCTGCACATTTTGTCTTATATCTTGTCTTCCACAAGAGCTAGAAACTTACTGGTTGTTGTCATTTTAATGAAATGACAATGGAGAATCTGGTGTTTTTAACGGATCCAAGCAGTCCTCATGCCTCCCAGTAGCTGCCCATGCTGAGAAGGTAAATACACAACAAGAATCCATAGTGGGGGAAATGGTTTCATTTTACCTGTAGTTGCCCTTCGAACACAACATAGAGAAACAATTACTTTTGCATGATTGTGTGCATGACTTTATTGACTGATCTATATGGTCAGTCATGTAAGCAGCCTCATAAGCAGTATGAAATAATGCAATGCAAACACAGGTTTATCTCAGAATTTGCTGGTTGAGTAAGGCCTTTGTTTCTGGAGATGGTGTTACTGTACTTGCTCTAGACATCAAAAATGGACAATGAGCAATAAAGTAATGAAGCCATAATAAGTAGAAGGGGTTCTGCCTATATTAATTTTCCTTTAGTTTTCTCAAAGTGACACTCCTGTCATCTCCTCTCACCCATTAAAAAAAAACAACAGTAAAGTGTCTGTATGTTTTCTAAGGATGATGGTCAATCTGTAGAAAGTCTGTCTCCTGAAGTGATGAGTTAGAGAATGCAGCAAGAGTACTTGCCAAAGCATTCCACCATTATTAATTCAAGCATGATGAAATTGTTCATTTTAACTATAATCATGTAATTCATCAAAATACTACTGGAGCATATCCTTCTGTGCTATTACACTGATATAGCACCTTTTTTCCACCTCTGCCAAAGCAGGAAATGTGTTTTTCTATGCTTATCTACACAAAAGCAATTGAAGTTGGGACTTCTAGAAGCATTATCTTTACAATGAAAAGGAAAGATTTCTAACATATTTTTTATGGACATGTACTGCCGTTAAGTCTCCTTTGAGTGCTCCTCCTTAATAATGAATTGACAGAATACTAGAGACCGAAATGATGGATTTCTTACATATAGGAAGGTATAGCTGGTCCTTCCTAAAGTAAATTGCACTGAAGTCATAGTTCCGCATCTTAAATCATATTTTTTTAACAAGTGTGTCCTCCAGACATGAGTCTCAGATGGCATTATGTTCTGAGGTACAGTGCACATGAGATAACTTTGATCCCTGACATTGGCCCACGTTAGCAGATTCGTTCCCATAACTCACGTTCATACAGACCTGGTTTGGAGGGGAAGTTTACTGAACACACAGGAGCAGAAATGTGTGCCAAATGATCATTGTTTGGGAATGAGCAGTGCAACTAAATGAAATGTGCTAGGGAATGAAGTCGGTTCTATACAATGCATAGTCTGGTGCATAAAAGTTGTATAAGACAGAAAGTTAAATAAACACACTAGATAAGCCAGGGTTCAGCATGAAATTGCTTCAGAATGCACAGAAATGGCTGAGAGCCCTGAAGCATTCAGCTGCAATTACTGTATAGCTGAGATAGACAGCAGTGGGCAAAGTTTTGGTTTCTATGAAATTCCAGAGGGTTTGAGGGTTCAGAAGAAGAAGAAAGAGAGAGAAGAGAAAAGAAAACAGGTAAATTTTGTACTCAAGTAGAGTGCTGTCCTCTGAAGATGCCGGCTACAGAAGACGTTACAAAGAACAACCTTCAGAACACGGCCAAAGAGCCTGAAAAACCCACAACAACCATCAAGTAGAGTTCATTGGTTCTTTCCTGCACTCAAACACAGACTCAGAAGGGCTGAAACAAGAGGGACTGGTCAGCTCGGTACATATGCACAGCCATTTCCCAAGTTTTACACACTGCCGGAGTCTCCTGACTTCCTGTTCCACTTCCTTCTGTCCCTGTGCCTACCAACTCAGATTATATTCAGTGTCCTAACAATTTCTTACAAAAGAAACCAAGAGTCAGGAGTGGGACTGTTAAAAGGAATCTGGGGAGATGACAAAAATCAAGAAGGAAGCATGTTGCAATAATTTTCGCTGATTAATCAGGGCAAAGGTGCATGGAGGTGGTCAAGCTTCTGATGAAACTAACTTAGAAGTTAGGTATAAAAGTCTTTCCCAGCAAACAAACACTCAGATAGAAGAGAGGGTAAAGAAGTAGAGGTTTACAAGGAAATGATCTCCAGAAGGTAGCAGAGATCCTGAGATCTCATGCAATTATTGCTGAAGAAGCAACTGGGATTCAGAGAGCAATTGTGGGGGGAAGAAGCCTTTGAGACAAGCAATTGTGTGTATGGACTTCTGCATTGTCCGAGGGAGGGATCCAAGAGGGCAACCAGAACTGGTTGTTTAGGAGGAGCAAGGCTAACAAGGATAACTGGCAAAGCCCCATATTCTTTGATACAATTACATCAGCTTGATGTATTCACCAATTAAATCAGGTAATATTTGGGCAGCAAAGTAATTTTCAGTGGTGAATATCCGTGCAGCAACTAAGTGGGTCAAAGCAAGAACAGTGGAGCCTCCAAAGGGAGCACAAGATCTCAGCAAGGACCAACCAGAATTTCTTCTGGGTGCTGATGCCTTGAACTTAAGTAGCATTTTTGATGAAAAGTAACACTATATTGCTTATAAATTATGTACTTAAAGGAAGAGCAACATATGGCATTCAGTAGGAATACTGTGCTTTATAATGTACATTACTTTTAAGCAGCCATATTTTGATGTTTTAAATCTGTAATAATTTTAAGGTATTTGTTGTACCCATAGAGATGAGTCTGTGGGATAGCTTTGTCGTATGCAGCCGCTCAAGGAGAGCAGCTGAAAGACTGTATTCTGCCTTTCAGTGCATAACCTCCATGTTCAACAATTTGAACCCATATCTCCTCATCTGACATCCTATTCATTTTACCACACTGGCTCTCAAAAAAAAAAAAAGGATACAAATCAAATGAATAAAGATAAATATTAAATTTCCAAACTCTGTTCTGGACAGTAAGTGTGAAGCAGCGCAACACAATATTCTGGTCCCCCCTTAGGGCAGTGGTTCAGAAACTTAGGTCCCCAGATATTGGACTACGAATAAAACTCCTCAAAATCTTCACCACTAGCTGTGTTGGCCAGGATTTCTTGGAGTTGTAGTTCAGAAAGATCTGGGGACCCAAGGTTGGAACCACTGTCTAGGGTTTACATCATTTGGTTTGCATGTAAGGTTGGGTGTTTTCTTTCTTTCTTTCTTTCTTTCTTTCTTTCTTTCTTTCTTTCTTTCTTTCTTTCTTTCTTTCTTTCTTTCTTTCTTTCTTTCTTTCTTTCTTTCTTTCTTTCTTTTGTATACCACCGGACTTAGTGACATTCAGTACTCTGGGTGGTTAATAACAATATAGCATAATCCTCCCAACCAACCCTCTAAACCCAAGTAAACTACACTCCTACCCCCAAATGAAATCAAAACTGAGTCCAGTACAAAACACAACTGATGACAGTCAAGGTAACACAGTGGTCATAATTGGGGTGAGAATATCTCTAAAGGCTTCTTTTAAAATTTCGGTTTTTTAACAACTTCTTAAAAGCTGTGGGGGAGGAGGGCTGCTGGATCCACGTTCCAAAGAGATGGGACCAGTAATGAGAAGGCACGGATCCTTGTGGAAACCTTTTTTGCCTTCCTAATATTAGCAAGCTGTTACTTTTGTGTCTTGTTCTGCAGGTTTAAAATATGGCTACTTAAAAGAAACATGAACTATAAAATATAGTCTTCCTGCTGAATACCATATGCTACTCTTTCTTTAAGTAAATCTTTAATAAGCGATGCCTCCTGTCCTTGGTTCTCCAGCCCTAACCAGTGTGTATTCTAGCTGAATCTCCATCACAACAGTTTAGGAGACAAGTTCCAAAATAAGCACAGCTGCTTATCTGTTGCTACGGCCAGCCAGAAATCACCTGGTGAAGCCTATTAATTGAAAAAGCTGCTGTAGCCAGCCAAATTTCATGAACGTTCTGGGTTTGGTGAATGTGGATGCTATGAGCCAAGTTTTTAAAAGCCTGTTTGGTGATTTCTTTAATGTCCTCATGATAGTCTGCTACTCTATGTATGAGGAGTCACCTGACTCCTGCCTGTCTTTAGAGGTTCTGTGCTTATGTAACTATGGCTTGGGAAGTTGGCTGGCTTGCTTGCTGGCTGGCTTGCTTTTTTTTAAAACTTTTATGTCACCCAATTGGTGCAAAGCACTATTCTGGGTGGTTAACAAACCATGTCAAACAAAAAAAAATTAAAGTTAAAACAGTAACGGTGAAAATAAAAAATGCAGAAACACACAAATCACCTCCAGCATCACAAGACAAGCCAGCTGAGGACATCAACCCCTATTTTGTACTGCTTGTACTCTCAAAAGACATCACCTGCATTGGTTTATTATCCCATCTGTTTATTGTCCCAACTGTTTAGTATGGCTTTTCCTTCTTATTTAAAATAAAACATAAACATATTTTCCCATCAGATGTACACATAGGTAAATATCTGTATTAGAGATGGGCATGAATCAGAAAATGGTGATTTGTTTTGATTCATCAAGGTGGATGAATCATGGATAATGAATTTACAATTTTCTTCTGATGAATCAATGAATTGATTGAATTCACTTTTGCCTTTAAAATCCTATAAGACAGCCCCCAAAGCAACAAGAGACACCAACATTGCAGAAACGCTTCCCCTAACTCTCTTTTACAATCCCCCCAAGTTTGATGAAGACTGGATTACAGACATTCAAGGTACAGTGGTGCCTCGCATAACGAGCACACCTATTTAAACATCGCATTGCGATAATCAGTAAGCGTTCCACTTACCGATCTTCGCATTGCGATGTTTTAGAACAGCTGATCAGCAGTTCCAAAATGGCCGCCAGATCAACAAAATGGCCGGCCACAGCGTTTTCATGCCGATTCCTCATTTACCGAGGTGGCAAAAATGGTGGCCCTATGGAGGATTCCCACTTAGCGGTGAGTTTATCCCATATAGTAATGCATTAAACGGAGTCTAATGTGTTCCTATGCGGTTTTTATATCCGTATAGCAATGTTTCCGGATAGCGACGATTTATCCGGAATGGATTATTGTCACTATGCGGGGCACCACTGTATATACCCACAAAGTGGATCCCTGCCAGGGAAGTGCCCTTTAGCCACTGGCTTAGGGAAACCCAATCTTCACCAAGCATGGAGGGACTGTAGAGGAGAGTCAGGGGAAGCTTCTCTGTCATGTTGGTGTCTCTAGGTGCCTGTGGGGAACTTTCCTGGGGGGCCCTCTTTGTGGATGTGTAATTAAGACATGCTGCACCCAGTCTCCACCAAACCTGTAGGGATTGCAGAGGAGAGTCAGTGGAAGCTTCTCCGTTGTTTTGGTGTCTCTAGGTGCCTGCAGGCACATTTTATAGACCAATGAATTGATTGGTAGAAAATTCATTGATTTGTATTCATCAGGGGCATTGATTTGGATGAACACAAATTGATGAATTAGTGATCATTTTTTTAATTTGTGCCCATCTCTAACATGCATGTTTCAGAAATTCCTGGCAGGGATGTTGGTAAGTCATTGGCTCCAAGCCCCAAGCCCAGGTTTGAGGCTTTGGTACCAAGCCCCAAGTTTGAGTCTCTATTAAAAACATGCTTTCCCCCCAGAAAAAAATGGAAAGGTTAGGTGGGTTCCAAGTCATAAGTCAAGTTTGAGACATTAAAAACAACAACAACCCTGAGTCAAGTCCAACTCAGATAACCCATCCCTAATTCCTAATACTAAATCTAGCCCTTCTGCCTTAATTACATAGTTTTGGAACACCCACAGCAGCCTATCTACTTTCCAGGAGGAGTTTTGGCCTCGGCAGTTTCCCACCCATGGCACTTGACTGGCATGTAGTCCAGGGTGTGCTGGCGCTGGCACCTTAGTCCCGGGTGCTTGTCACATGCCCATAAGGCTTCTTATGCTTCAATTGCTTCCTGTTTAGCCTGCTTGAAAAACTCTACGGTTCAGCAGCAGACACACCATGACTTCTTCAAATACTTTTAAATAAATCCTGATATACCACAGGGGAAGCGTATTATTTGTTAGAGGACTACAAAATTGGTTGCTTACATTGTGTCTACAGGAGGCATCTCCTAGAATTCCAAGTTCCTGAATAGATGGGGAGGGAGAGAGAGGACAAAGGTCATAACGTACACGGGAAAACAGAAAAGGGACTGTTGGATAGTATTCGCCACAAGTTGTGCCTTTAAGAAGCTTCACAGGGAAAAGGCTTCAGTGAGATTTTGAACAAAGAGGACTAAAGGGGAAAAAGAAGTTAAGATGACAAAGATTGTGGAAGCAGACGAATGATCACTGTAACAAAAATTGCTTTTGTAATACATACTCCTGGAGAAAAAAAAATAGCCAGTAACAACAGTACAATACTCACAGGCAGCCACTATTCAAAGCCTGCTTGATGTGAAAGCAATTTCGGTAGTAGGAAAACAGCTATAACTCTTTTGTGAGATTACCAGAAAGAGTAATGAGAAAAGGGTTGTAGGTGGAAACTCCATTATCCCAACCTCAATTATCCAACTCTTCTGATTACCAAAATTCTATTTTTGTAACTCACACTGCTCAGATCGACAGCAACGCTGTGTATAGAATTTTTATATTGCCATTTTACCTTGTTGCTACAACAAGATTAAGGCTCCCTATATTCCATGTAGTTCAGGTTCAAACAAACCTGAACACTACATGGCGTCCTTCCACAATTATTTTTATACACATCCCTACTCATCTGCCAGGTGCTCTCCAAGCTGTTAAGAGAAAATGCATATAGGAGACAAAGGAAAAAGTAGAGAAACACTATCCTGTAGGTTCCAAAAGCTAGATAGCGCAGTGGTTTAGGTATCTGCGTTAAGAGTTCGATTCCTTACTGTGCCTCCTTGACAGAGGCTAGACATGATGATCCATAGGGTCCTTTCCAGCGGTCAGCAGTTCTAAGATTATTAGTATTATTCTAAGATAAAGATATAATTAGGCATGGGATATTCGTATTTGTATCTCTGTGGATAAAAATATGAATATCGGCAACACAGGTGCTTGGGGAAATCACACACACACACACACCTAAAGTCAGCAAATCCATTTAAGGCTCACTGCTCAGCAAGTGCAACCAGTATAATTCTTGTCAGCGTCCAGCCGCTTCTTCCCTGCCTCCCCACGCAGCCAACCATTCAACAGCTGAGTGAGGAGGCTCGTCATCCCACCTCCTTGCCAGAGTGGTCAGCTTTGTGGGGAAACAGAGAAGAACCTGCCATACTGCTTCCTGGGTTGGTTCGATGAGAACACTGCTGGCTGTTCATGCTGCACTGCAAGCAGTAAGTGGACCTGCTGGTTTAAGGGGGAGAGGGTCCAGTTTCCCCAGGCACCTGTGGTGCCTATATTCGTATTCATGTCTCCAGGGATGTGATTACAAATATCACATTCCTATATATAATAGGAAATTATGGACAGAATCTTATACTGAAGATGAGCTGACTGAGAAGCTGCAGCAGACGTGGAGAATATGTGGCCCTCCAGATGTTGTCAGACTGCAGCTCTCATAATTTTCTTGCTTTGCTGTGTTGTCTAGGGCTGAGGGAGGTTACAGCCCAACAACAGGCTGTTCTCCAACAGATGCAGTCAAAAGGACTAAGGAATCACCTCATCCAATGTGCTGTAGATTCCCCCTTCTGAGGGAAAAACATGGTCCACTCCTTGCCACCATGCCATCCCTGAACAAATCATCACCATGCCCCCTGATTGGTGACCTCTGGTAATGCTTCCAAGAATGCTGAGTGTGTGTCTTGTCATTTCTACTGGTGTTTCCTTCTTGCCTTCTGTACTGAGCACACAACAGCTAAAATCCTGTTGCTTTGTGCAGCAAGTCACACTAGAGCAAGCCCATTGGATCCATGGGGATTTAGTGAGACAATTCCTCTGCAAATTCCATTGATTCAAATAGGCCTACTCCATCTATGATTTACTATGCTAAAATAAGTCACAATTAAAGTAGATCCATTTGAATTAATGGCAATTATGGAAAAGTTGACTCTTAAAATCCTCATCGATTCAATGAGGCTACTCTAGCCCAACCTACTACACTAAGCAACAGAATTTTGTCCATTGAATGTTGTGGAGTATTTTCTCTTCTGCTGTAATGTGTGAGAATAACATTGAATGAATCTGCAATATTAAACTTTACTAGTAGTTGTAGTTCAAGGAACAACTTTCTCAGACTCTCCTTTGGATAAAATTTACCTGTGAATAAATCTCATTTTACTAAATGGAGCTTATTTCTGAGTACACACAGACAGGATTGCATTGTTATTTACAGACAACTTTCACAGGTGTGAAAGTTAAATGCTACGATGAAAACAACATAATGTCAGCCTTTAGTCAGACAGAACAGATTCAGATCCCTGATTACAGCTAGGTAGTTCCTTCTTCAACTTAACCTACTTCTCAAAGTTGCTGTAAGCAGATAGCGAGGGAGGTCATTATACATGCTACTCTGAGTTCCTTAAAAATGGTAAGACAAAACAATCAACAACAAGTACAATAGTTGGTGTTGACTCATGGGATGCAAATGTCCACGATGTTTATTGTTCCATCAATTATGATTTCAAAAATATCTGACTACAGAGCCATAGGTTGGAATTCCAATTCCCCGCCATGCCTCCAGGAAGAACAGCCAGCCTAGGTAGCCTTGGGCAAGCTGCACAGTCCCTGAACACCACCAGAAGAAGGGACTGGCAAACCGCTACCGAGTATTCTCTGCCTGGAAAACCCTGAAAAGAGTTACCATAAGTCAGGACTGACTTCACAGCATACAGTTATTATGAATTATTATAAATGAATTTCTCTGAAGAAAAGGGTAACTTGTACCAAAGAGACATAAAATACTCGTAGCAAACAACATAACAAAAAAAAATGATGCCATGCTATTGAGCTTTGCCAGTGGAGTGAGAACAATGGTGTTTGCTAAAAACCTTCGGAAGCAAGCTGGCTTTCCCAATGCACGTCCGTGCTAAAGTAGTAAATTATCCTACCAAGTGATGTTTTATGATGAATATTAAAGTAGCCTAATAACATTTACTAGTCTATTCAGTAATTATTTGAGAATAATTAGGAGCAAATCACTATAAGCTGTCGGCTATTGAGTATCTATAACAGCACGATGTAGCTTTTATAATAGCCTTTTGTCTCTCTTCATTGCATTGTTACGCCATGCTGGCACAGGCCACTGATACAACTCTTGAAAATACTGTATCCAGACATGGAAAAGTTGGTTAGTGGCTGAGCTCTCTTCCCCTGCTTGGCCTAATCTTTGAAGATTTTTCTGTCCCCTTGGGTGGAAGGAACCAGACTTAAGCTTTTGATAAAGTCCGAAACACTTATTTAGGAACACTTATTTAGTCAGACCATTAATACATTGCATAGCATAGTACTGTCCACCATGAGAGGAAATGGCAGAGCCTGGGAGTAAAGGGTTACCATTTTTTTTTTCATCATGAGGGCATTACGTATGACATTTCATTTCAAAAGTATACAACTAAAAGCAATGAAGTTACTTCATTAAAGTAGTGTGAAATGTTTTCCAGTTAACTTTGAAGGATCTTTTAAAGGGCATTGTGGGAGATTTTTAGAGTCCCTCTGTCAGGAATTTTTCAACTTTCATACCATTTTCTAAATTATCATAATTTTCCCCCCAAAAAAAGAAGAAATACTGTATAATGGAATGAGTTGCTAGAGGTGCAGCTCCTGGGAGTGCAGTGCCCTGTGTCCACAGCAATAATTAATGGTTCCCTCAAGGAGACACTCATTAGGCCATTAAGAAGAAGCCAAGTTTGGCGGTGGATGATATTGGCAATAATAGGCCCATCGCCAATGTTTCTTTCCTCAGCAAAGTGGTAGAGAGGGTGGTGGCTGACCAGCTCCAGGCTCTTTTGGATAAAACCAATGCCCTCGATCCATTCCAGTCAGGCTTCAGGCCACGCCATGGTACGGAAATAGCATTGGTAGCCCTGTTGGATGACCTGTTGAGGGAGGCTGACAGGGGCAACATGTCTTTGTTGGTCCTCCTCGATATCTCAGCCGCCTTCGATACCGTCGACCACGGCATCCTCCTGGGGAGGCTCTCCAAGTTGGGAATTGATGGTCTGGCACTTGCCTGGCTCCGATCCTTCTTGGAGGACCTCCTCAGAGAGTACAACTAGGAGAGAGTGTTTCGGCCCCACGGAGCCTCAATTGTGGGGTTCCGCAGGGCTTGATCATCTCCCCAATGCTGTTTAATATCTACATGAGGCTGCTGGGTGGAGTCATCAGGGGGTGTGGGACTTCGTGCCATCAGTACATTGATGACACCCAGCTCTACATCTCCTTTTCTCCAACCACAGTGGATGCCGTTCTGTCCTTTCAGCGCTGCCTGGAGGTTGTACTGCAATGGATGCAGGAGAATGGACTGAGATTGAACCCAGACAAGACAGAGGTCCTGAGGGTGGGTGCCCCTTCCATTGATGGTTTGGGAAACTCCCTCTCTTTTGGGGGAGTGACTCTCACCATGAAGAGTGAGGTTCGCAGCTTGGGGGTCCATCTAGATCCGGCGCTCACCATGGAAACCCAGGTGGCATCAGTTGTCCGCTCCGCCTATTTCCATCTGTGGCAGATTGCCCAGCTGCATCCCTCTCTTGATGTTGGGGCAATCACTACTTTGGTCTATGCGCTTGTAATCTCAAGATTAGACCACTGCAATGCACTCTTTGTGGGGCTACCTTTGAGATTGATGCAGAAGCTTCAAACGGTGCAGAATGTGGCGGCCGGACTTCTCAGTGGGATGAGAAAATATCAGCATATTTCCCCCACTCTGGCTGCCTTGCATTGGCTGCCCATTCATTTCCGCATTGATTTCAAAGTGTTAATGATTACATATAAAGCCATAAACCGTTTATGACCTTGATATCTAGCAGAACGCCTGTTCCCACCTAGATCTATTTGAATCACTCGTTCTAGCCAAGAAGGGCGGCTGAGGGGCCTAACACCAAGGGAGGCCTGGAGAGAAAGAACAAGAAACCCAGCCTTCTTGGCAGTGGCCCCTCACCTTTGGAACAATTTCCCTTCAGAGATCTGTCTGGCTCCCTCGCTGGGTGTTTTCAAGAGCCAACTTAAGACCTGGCTCTTTAGGCAGCCTTTCCCTCCTGTCATCACTTGATTATTTTTATCTTTTCCCCATCTTGGACGATATTATTATTGTTGTTCTCTATTTTATTATATTGCTTTTATGCCATTTTTTATTGTTAGCCGCACAGAGTAGACTTGGGTCTAAATGGGTGGGGTATAAATTTAATAAATAAATAAATACATCTATGCATCAAGCAGGTTTCCTTAGGCAATAACATTCTTAAGAGGGCCTCCCTGGAAATGAGAATGTCCTGACAGATTCATAATGAGACTGATGGGCAGTATGCCATAGATAGCCACGCCCTGAGCCATTTAGGGCTTTCTTGGTTAAAAACGATCCCACCAACCGGACCCAGGATGTACGGTAATTTGTCAACCAGTGCAGTGACCGGGGTTAATTTTATCATTAGGCCTCCTGAAGTAATTACCTCAGGTTTCTGTAATGGTTAATGTCCCTTGTGTGTGTGTGTGTGTGTGTGTGGTGTTATTTATGTCACTTTTCTCCCCATAGGGAATCCAAGAGCACAATATCTAAAACTTTATAACAGTTAACAGTTTTAATACCACATAAATATCATATTTAAAAACAATTATCCATACATCCAAATTAATACCAGGATTAAAAACAATTTTGAAACGTGCCCCTCTAGTCCAACATAACCCCCCCCACCCGCAATATATTACATTTGTTTTCTACTTCTGACTCTCCAACAGCATGTGCTGCAGTAAGAGGAAGAAATGAAGGAATCAGAATTTCCAGAAGCAACGGCCCAACTCTGCACTGCCAGTTCTTGTACTTGGGCTTGGAGTGAGTCCTCCAAATCAAAATATGACAAGAAGGGTTATCTCTGAGGTTACTTGTGCTATGAAGGAGATCTTAGAGTGCACTCCTGTAGTGTTCACCCTTATTATGTTAAGTAGAACTCATTTCACCATAGCTTGGTTCCAAAGACCCCCCCCCCCTCAGAATCAGGGTTCAAGAAAAGGAGCTGGCTTGACAGATGGTCACATGTACCCCTTGCTTCTGGAATTGTCCCTTTTTTGGTTCAATTTATGGCACTACAGTGGTGCCTCGCAAGACAATTTTAATTCATTCCACGAAAATCATCGTCTTGTGAAAAAATCGTCTTGTGAGTTTCCCTATGCATCGGTCTCAAAAAAAAAAAAGTCTTGCAAAGCATGGGCCTAAACCCCGTCTTGTGAAGCATCGGTCTCAAAAACAAAATCTTGTAAAGCACAGTCATAGAAAAAACATCTTGCGAGGCACCATAGTGATCGCAAAAACCAATCGTCTTGCGGGTTTTTTGTCCCATGAGGCAATCGTCTAGCGAGACACCACTGTATATGCATCTGGGAACTCAGCAGAGGGAAAGATTGGTGAAGAAGGTGCAATAGGAGAGTAATTGAGTAGCACTTTCCTTTCTGCTGCAGGTCATGGGTGAGCTTGGATCACCCCTGAAAGCAGCACAAAATATTCCCTGCACATAAAAAGTTCAAAGTCATGAAGAAGGATAATACTGTACAACCTGGAAGCTGATTTAATTTCACTATAGATACAGATATACCTGTAAACACCTTGGAGTAAGTCACACTGAATTTAATGAGACTTATTTTTGAGTAGACATGCACTGGACTGTGCCGTAACATCTTCATATTGTTGTTGTTTAAGTCATGTCTGACTCGCAGTAACCCCATGGACCAGAGCATGCCAGGCCTTCCTATCTTCCACTACCTCCCCGGGTTAGGTCAAATTCATGTTGGTAGCTTCGATGACACTGTCCAACCATCTCATCCTCTGTCGTCCCCTTCTCCTCCTTCCTTCACACTTTCCCGACATCAGCGTCTTTTCTAGGGAGTCTTCTGTTCTCATGAGATGGCCAAAGTATTGGAGCCTCAGCTTCAGGATCTGTCCTTCCAGTGAGCACTCAGGGTTGATTTCCTTCAGAATAGATAGGTTTCATCTCCTTGCAGTCCAGGGGACTCTCAAGAGTCTCTTCCAGCACCACAGTTCAAAAGCATCAATTCTTCAGTGGTCAGCCTTCTTTATGATCCAGCTCTCACTTCCGTACACCGCTACTGGAAAAACCATAGCTTTGACCTTTGTTGGCAAGGTGATGTCTCTGCTTTTTAAGATGCTGTCTAGGTTTGTCATTGCTTTCCTCCCAAGAAGCAGGCATCTTTTAATTTGGTGGCTGCTGTCACCATCTGCAGTGATCATGGAGCCCAAGAAAGTAAAAACTGTCACTGCTTCCATATCTTCCCCTTCTATTTACCAGGAGGTGACGGGACCAGTGGCCATGATCTTCAAGTTGTTTTTTTTTTTATGTTGAGCTTCCGACCATTGTTCTCTTGACAAAACTCTATTAGCCTTTGTCCTGCTTCATTTTGAACTCCAAGGCCAAACTTACCTGTTGTTCCTTTTATCTCTTGACTCCCTACTTTAGCATTCCAATCCCCTATGAGAAGAACATCTTTCTTTGGTGTCAGTTCTAGAAGGTGTTGTAAGTCTTCATAGACTTGGTCAGTTTCAGCATTGGTGGTTGGTGCATAAGCTTGGATTATTGTGATGTTGAAATGTTTGCCTTGGATTCGTATTGAAATCATTCTATCATTTTCATACAATCATTTTCAAATAGATTCTCTTCTCTGTCGGTGGAAGATGCATTTACAAATAGAATTTCTCATAGGAAAGATTTCTGTATCTAACGAAACGTAATGTAGATCACATTTATTTAATAAAATCCTTGCATTGTGACATCAAAACTGATTCATCATCTATTTGAACTTTAACTACCTACTTTTGGTTCACATAGTTCATAACACATTGCAAAATGCAATTTGTCTTCATAAATGTATTATTATTTAATCATATGAAAGTTTGGTTTTTATCTTTGGCAAATATTTATAGTAGTTTTAATACACAGGAGCTATTCTTGACAGATATGATGAAACAGATTTATCACTCTTGACAAATTATATTGCAAAATGTCCTCTCTTGACTGCCCACAGAAGAAAAGGCATCAAGGAATTCAACAGGAATGTCACCTGTGATTTTTTTGTTTTTTAACCTTTTACCATGGCAATCAAAAATCTCTTTTTGAAGGAACTCCACAGCAGTTAGTATAGGGACTGGTTATAAGGGTAATTGTGTGAATGAATGAAACCTGTAGCCCTTTAAATCAAACTAAGTAGTGTTTTATTAAAGTGCCCAGCAAATCAATCTAAATCCAAGGATAATAAAGTCCTAATCAGGTAGTAGAAAAAAAATAATAGGTTGTCATGCATGAGGAAAAATAGGCAATCATGGAATGTTTTCTTTAATTAGGTCATGTAAAGTGGAGGGATTGAGTACGAACTGGCAAGACATTCATCATGAGCAAGGTGGGAAATTATTTAGATTACAGACAAAGGAAAATTGAATGTGATACTCGAAGATTTGACTGGACAGAAAATTAAACTTTTTTTTAGTTGGGGGGGGGGTGCTATTGATGTCACTGGCTTTTGGTAATTTATTGACCAGGAAGTGTTCACAACTAATTTTATCCAGTCTCTTCTATGGTTAGCTGAAATTATTATACCTGCCTCTCATTTTGTGTTCACAGCTTTGGGTTATCGTAGGAGGTAGTTTGCTGGATAACCCTGGGGATCCCATCTGCCTAAGCTGACATTTTCTGATACTGGGCAGCCATCAATAGGATATGGAAGAAATATCTTTCTTTGGTGGCTTGCATCCAGCTCTTAGCACCATGGCAAAATCCTCCTGAAAATGGTTTATTTCAGCTGTTGGGGTTCATAGACAATTAGACAATGCACAGCTTCAAAATTGTACTTTTTTTTTTGACAGCAGTTTCTCAAATCCCTTGGCCAACAAGACTCTCAGTCATGCAGTCTGGAGGATTTTAGCAGCTGTAGTCCAGAAAAAGTAACTTCCCAAACTCTGAAGTTACAGATCTGTTCTGCATGCCTACTCTCCTTTTAAAGCCATGCACACACAGTGATCATGAATGCCACCAAACTAATAGTACACTGTATGAAGGAATACCTCTGTTTGGTTATTCCATAAATTTACTGCCTGTTTTATAAGGCCACCTGAGTTCTTGTGCTGTAAGAGATATAGAAGAATCTATGACTTCTCACTGCCTTTCAGAATTTTCTAAACATCTGTCAGGCCTCCTGCCCTTCCCTCTTAGCCTCTTCTATCAACTAAAATAGCCTCAAGACAGTACAACCTCTCTTTTCTGACTAGTGTATAATATATCTCCCTTCAACCCTCCTTTCATGTCACTTAAAACATATAACTGTTCCACTCAACCTTATCATCAACCCACATTGTGTTGTGGAATTACAATTATTCCCTTTTAAGTTAGCAGTAAGAAACATGAAGAGATCAGCCTAGTTTCACCACCACCCTCTTCTCACAGTGGCTAGCACGATATATGTTAAATATCACTCTGGAAGCATTTTAAGTGAAAAAGAAAAGGAATCTTTACTTACAGTTGCAATCTCTAGTTACAGTCAGAAGAAAAATACAGGAAAGGGACATCTTCCATGCTTGCTGCATGCTTGGAGATCAGGAGCAGAAGAGAGAGTACCAATACAACAGGAAACAAAGCAAACAAATAGGAAGAGAGGAGGGAAAAGCCAAAGGCAGGAAAGAGAAACTTAGCAATAGGTTAGTGAGGAAAGAACCCGCTAACCTTTTAGGTTCTAAAAGCTTCCCTCCTACTGATACTCAGTGTTACAAAGTATTGATATCACCTTTTCCTATTCTATTAACTCATGGGGGTAAAACATCTTTTTTTTTTTTTTTTTTTGCTTTTTCCAAATAATCGTCTTGCCTTCCATGGCACTGCTATTAAGCTATGCTCTAGGTCTTTCCCTTTTAACATATCCATGGAATATGCTCCCCACCACCACCACTTTCTATTACATATTACTGTCAAATAATCTCCAGACCTCACAAAGTAATCACTTCCTGATTTTTCCCCCTTGAACTGATCCATTCACTAGCCATTTTCCACTTCTAAAATTGAAGTCAACAGCATTAGACTTTCTTGTCACCTTTTGGCTCATGAGAATGGCAGAATTTTGCAGTGTTGTACTTATGTTTCCAAAGCAATTTGGCAATACGTATCTCTAATTAGATTTCTCTGGTTATTGTACTGTGTGTTGGGTTGCTATGCTTATGCCAACTATATGCCAGCTATATTATGCCAACTATATTATGCAATTGTATAAGATACAGAGATACACAATTAACATATTTATTGCATCATCACCACTACCATCACCAATGGTGAGGGAAATATTGTAGCCCAGTGATGGCTAGTAAATGTAATCTTAAGATTTTAAAGCACAATCTTTGAAATTTCCAACATTTGTTGCACTGTTTTTAAACCAGTCATCTACAAAATAATGCGCCAGAACTATTTTCCAGGAAAGGAATGAGTCCCCTGCCAACAGAGCAGTTTTGGAACTGTAGCCGTGATGCCCTTGTACTCCAAGGCATAAGAAAGAATAATTTAACATTTATTTTCAAAACATGAACGATGATTATGCATCTCTGTTAGTAGCTTCTATAATCTGTCCCTCCCCACCAATTCATCTGACATTCATATTTCATTTTGATGTCTGACTGGTTGGTAGAACAACAATGTACATGGAGGTCTCTTTGATTTAGTGGTTCACAGATCTTTTTTAAAAAGTTACTTCTACCTCTAACTCCGCCACTCATGAAGAACCAACCTACAAATCACTTGTCAACAACTTTGATCCACCTAGTTTCAGGTGGTTTCCCCTCTGTCTATTATTTCTGCCAAGAGACCCGTGAAAATTAAATACAGACCTTGTCAATGCTTGACTGACCTGGTGCTCCATCATAACAGCAGTGTAATAGCAATAAATCATTTCAACTTTAATCTATTGTTATTGATGAATGTACAATTATTTGTCATCTAATATGCTGAAAATGATGACCAAAGAAATAGATCAACTTTTTTTCCCCAGCTTCCAAGTACGGCATTGATGGATTGTATCCCTAAGCTGTTATTACACTTATAATGTACTCTTCTGTTATGACAGCACAGCTAGTTTTTTTAATCATTCCATGGTAATCAACTTAAGACAACATAGCAAGACTCATAACTCATGTTCTTTTCATTTTTGGCAGTGATAGGAAATGAAAATGTTTTTATTCTTTTGGAATAATTCTTACCTGACTAGGCTAGAGATTACTTTAAAACTCTAAATAAATGGCTGTTTATTGAGCTGGAACTGAGAAGTAACATATTAAAATGTCTGTTTCTAAACGAAAAAAAAATGCAAGTCTTGATTGAAGTTAAGGTTTTGGTGGAAAAACAAATAAACAAAACTTTCTTCCTTTCTAAATAATTCACTATTAACCGGAACACATCCTGGCATGTCCGATTTGTTTCGTTTCAGTTTCCCCCCCCCTCCATTAGCTATAACAAGTAGTCAGAGAAATGTATCATACAGAAACATAGGACCACACCTCGAGTGAGCATTTATACAACACAGTTACCATGTTATTCACTTAGCAAATAAAGATGGACACTTTTTAATATAAAAATAGGATAGAATATATACTCCATCCAGACAATACAGGAAGCAAAACCTAAACAACAAAAAAGGTACAACAATGTCACAGGTTGGATCCAGACTAGTCCCTCCGTAAACAGAAGGACTCCTTCCATTTCTAGACAGAACGTGGATCTAATGAGGGTTTCCCCTGGAGGAAGCCACCCAGGGAGCAAGGCTACCCTTCCCAATGCAATGGCAGCACAACCTCCCACTTTGCACGGCAGGGTTGTCCAACTCTCTGGCAAAGCACTGGAAGTGGCACTACCATCTGCAAGGAAAAAAGGGAAATCAGAAACATTACTGCCCGACTATTTTCCTCCAAAGTCAATGGAAGTTCACTAAATGCACTGGGATCCAGCCTAATGAAAGGAGTCTATAATAGACTGCAGTCTCCAGCAGTTCACAGGGGGGAGGACGCAAGATGGTGACAGAACAACAGCCTGCCTCAGAGCCTCTCTTCAATTAATGTGTTTTTTTTCCCCTGTTGAAGTTCCAGTTTTTCAAAGATTTTTACTGCTGCTATGTGGGAGTTTTATAATAGCCATCTAATAATGTTTGTCTAACTCTCTTGGAGAGGGAGGTGCAGAAATGAAACATTAGTTCACATATCCCGTAATGATTCTCTGAAAGCCCGATTCGGCACAATTTTTAGTCAAAAGCAAATCACAACAGTCCGATGGCTCAGCTTCTACCAGTCCTGCCAGTGTAGAAGTATGGGATTCGTCTGTCTGCGCAAGCATTGCTAGGGGCAAATGGAGGGCAGATTTTCTTCATGGGGCAACAGTAGCTCTTGTGTAAAAGAGGCAGGCCCACGTTAGTCTGCATTCTGCTCAGTGGAAGCTCAGCAGTATACTGGCCACTGAGTTCAAGAGGGTTTACACCCACGGAAGTGGATACAGGATTTTAACCTTAATTGGCTTACAGTGCTACCACCTTCTCAGACGGTAGACCCATTCAGTTCAATACTGCACATCAGCTTATAACCTTAGTGACTGAAAATATGTCAAAGATAGCACTGGTCAGTCTTTTGACACTTCCATTAATAAAGATAATATATCTGCAAGAACAACAAAGTAAAAGGATAGTCAAGAACCTGGTAAGGCCTGTCACGTTTGATGGCTGGCAAAGAATAAAACATTCCATGTTTCCCCCCTTCTTGTTGATGCCTTACGTCGCTCTGCCTTCTCCATCCAGTACTGGACTACATGCCTGAAGAGAAGCAATAATTTGTGCAATAAAACCAAGTCTCTATCTCCATTCTCCAGTCCCATGCTTTTTCTTCTTTACAGTTTTTCTCACTTACAATTTTAAGAAATAGCTTTTGATTATGGTGACGATGATAATCCTCATTCTGCCTTTACAGATCTAAATTCTTTCAGGACAGTTTCAAATATGGATCCTGTGTAGAGGGAAAGAGTAATCCCACTGGAAATGCAGTAAATTCTGAGATCTGCTTTGTTCGGGTCCCTCATTCTTCTATTCCTTCTTAAGAAAGGTAAGTAGGTGGGCACCCACTGGGCCAGGACTACCATTAAACAGAACAAAGCAACTGTCTCAGGTAGCAACTCTTGAAGGCACCCCTCAAACTCTTCCTCCTGAACCCCAATTGGGAAAGATTCTTCTCTGCTGAGAACACAGCTCTGTATGTCACCTGGACTGACATAGCTCTGCTAAATCAGACTACTGTCTTGGGTATGATAGAGAACGTTATTCACTCACTGGTGTTCTATTTCCAATTGAGTTGATCTGTGTGTGTGGAATTGTTAGTTCTAATTCAGTATGAGTTGGGTGAATGTGCGTTGCTGTACTCATGAATGCATGGAAATTATGTGGTAAATTATGTGGATAATTATACATACATACATTTCTGGTTAGTTATGTCATCCATGGATATTTTGCTTTTTTCATTTGAAATTACACAATACTGTACTTTTCTAAGGAAATTGAAAGTCATATTTGTGAGTTTTTATTCACTCACTTTTTGCACCTTTCCCTGGATACTGTGGAAGTTAACACCTTCCCCACCCCAAGATTTATCAGAAAGAAAAAGAGGGGAAAATTAGCCTGCCCATCCTCTAAGATCAGGCCCTTCTGAAGGTGCCCTTCTGAAGGTGCCATCCCTGAAAGAGGTGAGGGGGATGGCATGCTGAAATAGGGCCTTCTTGGCTGTTGCCCCCCAACTTTGGAATGCCCTCCCTATAGAGATCCGCCTGGCTCCAACACTGTTGGCTTCTCGACGCCAGGCAAAGACCTTTCTGTTTAGCCAGCATTTTAATTAAACAGCATTCCCTAGCTGGCCACATGAGCAGTAGGACTTATTAATATTAATGTTTTAAGAATTATTTTAATATATGATATTTTATATTGTCTTTATATTGCCACCCAGAAGCCACTGGTAATCGTGCGGCTAAAAAAATATTGTAAATAAAAATCAATAAAATAAAATTACTCAAGCATTTTCCATTTTGGCTGCTTAATGTGATAAGCTATTCCTGACTATGATCTAAAAGTGTAGATTCTGGAGAGAAGGAAGTCAAATTTATTTCTCTACCAGTCCAATGGACACTTAGAGCACATCAGATTTTTCCCTTCGTCCTGCAATGCTTATGCTCTCCCCAAATCTGTTACAGAAGATTTGAGGGGTGGGGTGAGGAGAAATAATGTCACTTGGACAAATTTGTTGTAAGCAAAGGAAAATCAAGAAGGATTTTCTTAAGTTTGTGAAGGCTTAACATATTTCAACTCCCTCTCCAAGTGTTATAACTATTAAGCTATTGAACAATGCTTTAACTGAAGCTATTTCATGCTTTCGTTCCTGCCTCCCTTGCTCTTCTATGTTTACAATTCATTCACAAAATTGGTTATTAAGAAATACTACTGTCCATTATTTCTACCACAAATGGAAGGTGTCACTAAAAGTAAAGGACTTCTAATTTAGGCAAAATAAAATCCACCCATTATAGGCAATGTTATTACTGTACTTTTTCTGATGTGTTAGTGGGGTGGTCATGGCTGCATTGCCGAAAAGAAAGGTATGGGCAATAAGGATCACTCAGGAGGAGGACATTTTCCACCATAATGGAGGATATATTTGCATTAACTTTGCATAAGCTAATGTTACCTGTTCCATACAACTTTCACCATAAACAGAGATCATTACAATGATTTAACTATGTCTATAACACAACTTGCCTTCATACAGAAGATTGACTAGATGACCTCTGTAGGCCCCAATATTGAAACAAAGGTGAGGCAGAAACAAATAAATAAATAAAACATAGTGTTTCTTAACTCTGTGTTTTCTACAGCTCACTGTCTGTGGATATACATTTAATATAAAGAGTACTGATTCTATATTTAATATTTTAATTTCATTAAAACCAATTCACTGTTCATTAAGCCAGAAACCCCTAGTTAATTGATAAGAGTAATTTATTTTAACCTATCAATTAGTATTATTTTGCAAATTAAATTCATTACTTCATAGAGTTATAGATATAGATGATATAGATATAGATATAAGACTCAAAGGTATGCTCTTTCTTCAATGTGGAGGATGAGTTCCATTCATAAGTAGAGATCCAGGCTGCCCTTTGCAAAGATGGCAGCCGCAGCTTCCCTACCCTAAATGAAGCTGCAGCCACCATCTTTGCAAAGAGCACTCAGTCTCCCTTTTGACATGCCATGGCTGCGAGGCCAGATGGAGACCTCAGCAGCAGCGATTAAGGTAAGGGGATAGGGTGGCAGCTAAGATAGGGAGAGGAACGGGGTGGGGTAGGCTGTGGGGTGCCTGGCTGTGATCAGGTGATTGGTGGCCAGTAGGCAGAATATTATGGGTTTTTTTAATATGAAGGATGAATAAAAATGGGTAAATATTCATCCCTTCATATTCATGGGGTTCTCTGGAACCCACAAATATGAAGGGATGAATATTTAATGAATCAGCTATTTTCGTCGAAAAAGCCAATCTGTTTTTATATTCGTCCCCATCTCTATTCATAAGCCTCTCTATTCCACCGACCGCCAGTCACCATATATGACTAACGAAAGAGACAGGAAAAAAATAGTGGAGCTTTAATGGTAGTGGTGGTAACTGCAAGAAACTGGGCTAGCAACAGACAATGAAAGGAGGTAAGGAAGTAGCAGGTGGCAAAAAGAGAAATCTGCATTCTGGTCTTTAGTCAATGTTGCCTTCTCACTCCCCCCCCCCCCACTGCCCTGGGTCTTTTTAAAATGTATATAATGACCAACAATCAATAAGAAAATGCAGAAGGGGGAAATATGAAATCGTTCCAAAGTGTGACTGTAAATATGCTTCACACAACAGCCTTATAAGGTAAGCCACCCATCTCGGATTTTCTATTATTATACATGGGTGACTTAGAATGACAGACAGTAAGCTAGCTAAAAGCCTCTAATAAGTTAATGAGTAAGAACCGAATTGACTTTGATTCTCATCCAAGGAATATCTCTCTGGTAAGCAATTAACAATGACCTTCTACAGTAAAAAAAACATGGCGGCAACTTTGTATGCTCCTCAAATATACACCCTATTTATTTTTCCTGGTTATTTATTCTGGAGAGTTATGGTTGTTGCTAAAAACATGTTTCAAACTCCCAGCCTGTAACAATCACGATCAGTTATCCTCAAGGGCAATCCTTTTTCTTCTTCATCTTGAAATCATGACCCATTTGATATCCCAAAAACAGCAACATTAATTTTAATTTGTCACATTGTAGGGTATAAATGGAGTAAATGTTAATAGCATTCTTCTTGAGTAATCAGTTCTACATGATTAACCTAAAAATTGCCAAACTGTTGTTTACCATTCATTTGTATCTTGGAGAAAAGGCATGAGGACTCAGACAGGGTTGGATTCATTTACCTTCTGATCTGTATTAAAACTTGCCACAATGATTCATAATCATTTCACTCCGTATTTATCCTGACAAACCATTTTGGGTGCTATTCAGAGTGAAAATAATGCTCTGCTGACAGCATCACTGATTCTGTTTGTTTTCAGATTTTGCATGCACGTTCAGTGTAATATTAGTGTGAGCTTCTAGCTTTTTAAAGGTAGATATTTTTCAGGATGATCTCTCTCTCTCTCTCTCCCTCTCTCTCTCTCTCTGTTCCAAAGAGTTTAGCTTGTGGTCTTTACTACCATCTAGTGGATCAAATATATCACAACACAGGAAAATAAGGTCAAAAATTGGAAATAAAGCATCTTGGATCAGAATAAATTGAATTTACCAGCTTAAGGAAATGTACTAAAGAATTCATTAAGGTATCTTATTATATGTTATACATTTTATTCTAGGATAAAGAGAACACAACAGGTAGAAAATTTAGGGCGGCCATTTTGGTAATTCTTGAATTTGAATAGCAAATATTTAGGTAGAAAACTTACTTCTAAAGCTTCCAAATCACAGAATCTACCATCCATCCTGGCAGGGGGTGGAAAAGTAACTTTTCCAAGTTACGCTCTTGGGACAGGTATGAAGGGAAGAATAAAGAGTTAGAAAGTTAGCCAAAAAGGGTTAACAGTTTAGTTGACTGTTAGTGAACCCAACAATCTATTTCTGTTAAGTTGAAGTTGGACAAAATTTTAACAGGTGAGGTGTCATTTAAGTTTTCAGGTTAGTGACTACAATGAACATTTGCCTGAAAAAAGTAGGAAATTCCCATCAATTATTTCATTCCTTACTGTCCTCCTCCCATCCCTGTTTTGATCTCTGGAGAACAGCTACATAAATTTTTGCAAATAGCATTTCAAACTCAACCCACCAAAACTTTATCTTGCCTGATCTCACCCCTCCCTTATGACCAGTTTTTTACACACACACCTTTAAACTTTATTGACTTCCAAAGGAATCCGACAATATTTTCAAGGAGTCAAAATTTAGTTTCCTCAGATAGACAACGAACCTCTTGCACTCTGCAGGGTGTCCCTGCTGAAGAGCACCTGTTGATGTAAAGAAGACCACCACCCCCTTCCAAGCTGTCCTTACTGCCTGTTGATTTAAAATCTTTAAACTGCTAATTAAATAACGGAAGCTGCCAAATTTCATGTAAACACAGCAGCCAGGCTGGCGTTAGGAACATCAAAAGACAACCATATTTCTCCTCCACCAGCCTATTTGCAGTGGCTGCCACTATGCTTCTGGGTCATGTTCGAGGTGCTGATGTTGACATTCAAAGCCCTAAATGATTTAGGACTGTCAGAGTGCCTCTCCCTGAGAGTGATCTCCCATCCCATCCCAATCCATGATGCTATTATGGATGGCCATCCCAAGGGAGGACTAGAAATCTACGATCAGGAACTAGGCCTTTTTGGTGGAACTCCAATTGAGTTCCCCTCTTTGGCTTCAGAAAACAAGTAAAAATGTGGTTTCTCACCCAGGCCTTTTACAGTCTTATCCCTGCTTAATTTTACTGCCTTTAATTATCAGCTATCCTTTTCTTATCAGTTGATTGACATTGGTTTTGACACCATCTTGTTCTTTAAATACAGTTAGGCTTAAGGAAAGGCTTCATTCTCTTTCATTGTTTTAACTGATGCTTATTACTGAACTTTATGTTATCTTTTATCTTGATGATTTTGTTTGTAAGCTGCCCAGAGTAGTGGCCTAGCCACTAAATGGGCAGAGTAGACATTTTAAAAATGAATGAATAAATAAAAATAAAGTCCTGCACTCTATATATGCACCAGGGTACCACCTTCATTGGTGGAAATAAAATAGGATTGCAGTTGTTTAACAGTGTAATCCAGTGCAGATTTATTTACAAACAAATCCCACTGTGTTCTTACTCTTATAGCATTGACTTGGTTTATTAGTTGCATTTAGAGATGGGCATGAACAAGTTCATCCCAGTTGCAGCACAGGTACTGCTGCTTCTCTCCCCACCTCTTCATCCAATTCAGCCACTCACAAGGCCCCACTGGCTTGCTTTTTCCACCTCCTCAGCTAATCTCCCAGTCAGGAGCAACAGCAAAAACTTCCCTGCCCTGTCCTTTTGTCTGCGTGGGAGATCAGCCAAGAAGGCGGGACAGAGAAGCCTGAGCTATGGCTGGGACTGGAAGATCAGTTGAGGAGGTGCTGGAAGCTACCATGCTGGGCCTGGTGAGTGGCTGGTTGAGCCAGAGGAGGTGCAGGAGGGGAACAGCAGCACCTCTGATGTCACCTTTATGAACTGGGACAAACTGGGACAAATGGTTCGTGCCCATCTCTAGTTATATTCATAACCAGTCTTTTCTTCAAATAATGGCCAAGATCCTGTTCCTTAGCATAGTAAATTACACTAGGTTCATTGAATCACTGGGA
Source organism: Pogona vitticeps (assembly GCF_051106095.1). Classification (NCBI taxonomy): domain Eukaryota; kingdom Metazoa; phylum Chordata; class Lepidosauria; order Squamata; family Agamidae; genus Pogona; species Pogona vitticeps. The sequence continues at coordinate 217,803,516 of NC_135783.1, read as the reverse complement.
GTTTAAGGATTCACTTCTTCCATGGACCTACCCTAACTGTGACTTACTTTAGGGTAGCTAGTCATTACTAGAGTAGGCTCATTTAAATCAATGGAACTTATAGAGGTGTTGACTCGCCACATCCCCACTGATCTCTCGGGCCTGATTAGCATAATCTAAATACTCCCAGACTCTGGAACTCCCTTCCACGAAATGTTAGGCTGGCCCCACCTTTGCTGTCCTTCTGCAAGCTGGTGAAGACATTTCTCTTCAGGCAAATTTTCCCTGAATGAATGGCTGTCAAGTGGGTTTTTTTAAGTAGATTGTTGTACCTTACTGCACTGAAGATGTTTTGGTGTTGCTTATAATTTTTGGTATTTATTGATCCTTTTACTGTTACTAATTTTAAATATTGAATTTTAATTGTTATAAGGTGTCTTGGATCATTACTAAATAAATGTATTATGCTAAACAGGATTTTGTTAATTGTATTTATTTTTCCATGAACATATTTATTTTTCAGTAAAGTACATATTTATGGAGAAATTTTGTGTGCAGAGATGGTGTCTAGGGTTAGAAAACACACCCAGATACAGTATCTGGGTGTATTTGGAAGTATATTGTGTCAGATAAAGTGGGACTTACTTATGAGTAGATGGGTACAGAATGGCACTTTTTGAATAATTGAAATGGAGTATGTTACATGAATTGCTGTATTAGGCTGCACTATGACTCCCTCCCATCCTTGTTAAATGCTTACAATTAAGTCTGCAATGCTGTATTCATTTACCTGGGAGTCAGCCCTACTGAGCTCAGATCAACTTACTTCTCAGTACTCATATAAAATATTGTACTCTAATTCATCAACATGGATACAATTTAACAAGTGAGGGAAGAACCCCACTCCTTTTAATCACCCAAATATAGACACAACAGTTGCTAGACATATATCAACACATATTCTTTTCTCAAGCAGAAAGAATGTCCTTGTGCGCAGGAGGGGCGCATTTTCGCGCCCTCGAACTGGGCGACGGCGTTTGCTCACCTGGCCCCCGGAAGAGGCAAACAACGGGGCCATGTGACAGGTGACTGGGGCTGGATGCTATATAAGGAAGCTGCTGCTTTATGAGGTTGCTCTTTCGCTTTGGCACCCACCCGCCCACCCTCTTTCTAGTGTGTTTTGGGGGTCGCCTTTTTGGGGCCGGATAGGAATTTTTGACCCCCATCCTGATTGGCCGTGGATGGGGGGATTTTTCGCCTATCCCACACTGGAAAAGGGTTTCTTGGTTGGCACTTTAGGGTGGCTTATATTCGGTCACACTGGCGGGTAGTGCGGGAATAACTGGTTGTCTCGGTGTGTCCCCCCTTTTATAATTACGATAAAGCCAACAGCGCGTAGCTCCTCACGGCCCTGGTGATCGTGCGATCACAGGGTCGGGAGCAGCTGATGTGCTGGGCCACTTTCGGACCGGGAGTCATCAATATAGATGGCTCGGGGTCCGGGGTGTTTAATTGCGGCCTTACAGGTTCCTCCGGTCGTTAGACAGCTGGAACCTGGGGGCCGGGGACTCGCCCATTGACTGATATGGAATCATTGGATGACATGGAGTTATTTCCCCGCACTACCACAGGCCCCCTCAGTTTTGGATTGGTTTATTGATTGAATTGATTTGGTTTCAATAAAGTGTGGCCCATTTTAAAATCCAAAGAATCGTTGTCTTGCGTCTTTATTCTGGGGCTTAGGGGAGCAATACAATATTTATAGAGAAAGGGGACTGAAGTTCCCCAATTCTTACCCATCACTACTGGTCAATCTTGGATGATTAGGGAGCAGTAAGGGTGGAAAGATATTTGCAGCCTAGAAAGATGGCAGAAGTCATCAAATGGAAAGGAATCGCTGATGCCCAGTAGAGTTCAAAGATGAATCCACAAGCAGCTCAGACACACATTTGGAGGAATCTCATCTCAACATGGGCTGCAATGATGAACAAGCAAACTAACCTGCCAGCCCTGAGTAACTTGTCTTACACTTACAAAGGTTTCCCATACTTACCCTTAGGAATCAGGGACTACATGTGACTTCCCCTCTGCTTTTCTCTGGAAGGCAAATTGTTTATGAGGTAGATGAGAGAGAGTCTGCCTGCAACCTTTGTTTCTTACACTCAGCTACTTTCAGCAGAGGGATGAAGAGAACCTTAGAAGCGTAAGATTCTTCTATGCTGCAATCACCTTGCAGACATACAAACTGCCCTGATTTGTTTGTTGTTTCGTCATTTGTCTGAGTATGGTGCACATATCTCATCTGTTCTGATCAATAAGTAGACATTCCAAACAATGCTATTCATGTAAGTAGTTTGCTAGTATGGGGTTAAAAGCTGGAACAAATTTTCCAAGCTCATTTTCCCCCCAGCTGCATCATGAGGAACCCTTGGTTTTATAGCTGATTTTAATGAAAGGGGGAATTGTATTCGCGAAGGCTTTCACGGCCGGGATCTAATGGTTGTTGTGGGTTTTTCGGGCTTCTTGGCCATGTTCTGAAAGTGGTTCTTCCTAACGTTTCGCCAGTCTCTGTGGCCAGCATCTTCAAAGGACAGCAAACTGTGCTCTGGGTAGGCTTGAGAGTGGGTGGAGTATTTATGGCTGTGAGAAGGCTAGTTTGTGAGATAGGCTATTGTCCTGATCAGGAGATGGTTGATTATTGTGTTTTGTTGTGGCTGTATTGTTTTGATAAGGAGGGGAGATTATCTGTCCCTGTGGTTGATGGGTGTCATTAGCTGGTTTTTTGTGTGCAGTAATCCCTTGACCTTGTGGCTGGGTGGAGTTCCTTGACCTTTTGCACTCTTTGTTTTTGAGAGCTGGGAGCCAGGTTTTGTTGATTTTCAGACATTCCTCCTTCCGGTTGAAGTTTTGTTGATGCTTATGGATTTCAATGGCTTCCCTGTGCAGTCTGACGTAATGATTGCTGGTGTTGTCCAGTATTTCAGTATTTTGAAATAGAATTTCATGTCCAGAAAAGGGGGAATTATTTGAATGTATCATTTGGTATAATTTGGTTGATTGTGACACTGTTAATTGAAGTCTACAGACCATAAAGGCAAAGGTTCCCCTTGACATTTAGTCCAGTTGTGTCCAACTATAGGGCATGGTGCTCATCCCTGTCTCCAAGCCGTACAGCCAGCATTTGTCCGTAGACAGTTTCTGTGGTCATGTGGCCAGCACGACTAGACAGGGAACAACATTACCTTCCCACTGTGGTGGTACCTATTTATCTACTCGCATTTACATGCTTTCGAACTGCTAGGTTGGAAAGGTAGATTTAGCATCCAAACTTTAACTTCAGTTTCATGGAATTCTTAGTATACAGTATATGTTTAATCAGAAAGACATTCGGGGGGGGGTGGGATGACATTTACTCTGAAATTTCCAAAGTTTACAGCTTTGCAGTTCTCCTGTCCTGATGACTTGAAACAAATAAGCAGTAAACAACCTATTAAGGATATTTTCAATATGCCTTGACACACAGCCTTGATCTACTTAAAATTCCTTCTGTACCAAACTGTGCAAATTTTAGATTAATGATACTTTTGATTACAAGTCTCTAATCAACAGAACAATATAATTATCTTTCGCAGCTTGTATATTATGAAATTTAAAATACATTTACAGCCTATTCCTCAAAGTACTTCCTCTAGCACAACCCCCTCTACTTAACGAACCTGGCACAGACTGAGAGGGTGGGCTGTTGCAAATTAAGTGCATCCTAAATTGTCTCAATAGAGGAGTTATCCAATATAAATAACGAATTACACAAACAGATGTAACACACAGTAAAACATTTCGCATGAATATGTATTTATCCTCACCTCCCTACAGCTAATATGGGTAACCAGTGAGGTGTAGTGGATCAAGTGGGGGATTAGGACTCTGGAGACCAGGGTTTGAATTCCCTCATGGCCATGGAAAATCATTAGGGGAATAGAAATTGTTAAACCATTCCTTAAATATCTCACTTACCTCAAAAACTCCACTAGGGTCACTACCAGTGAGTTCCAACTTGGTGGCACATAACTATATTGCATTGCAGTATACTCCTCTAACTACTTTGACTTTAGCACAGTGCAATTTTTTCCAAATACACAACAGTAGTGTAAGTGCAGGGAAAACTTGCACTTTTCTTTGAGGAATCAAATACCTCTTGGGAGACTGTTAATTTTAAGTTGTTCTACATCACACTGTTTTACTGTGTGATGTATAGTGCTGTGTTGCATTGTATTTGAGGTGGTGTAGGTTTTCTCCATAGGGAGAAATCTGCTTTCAAACTCTTTCCCTTTTATTCTTTTATTTTTTATTATTTTTATTTTTTTGTTTAAATAAACTGTTCAACTTTAGCACTGCATTACATAGGTGCTGGAGTCCTTCTGTCTGCAACAATGACAAATCACTATGGCATTCAGAGTTTTTTTAAAAAAATAATTCAAACAAGGTGGTTGTAGACAAGGACAGAATGCAGGCAGAGTCAGGACAGACCCATGGGCGGATCAAAACACCAACCCAGGATCTATTTAAGGCCATTTAAAAGAGTGATATATTCCTCTGCACTGAGTCACCCTGGTTAAATTAAACCTGTCCCATGAAGATGGAGAGAGCAACATAAAGAACATGTGACATTAATCGATACAGTGATGCTCTGACATAACTCTTGGGTCATTTGGGCCATATAGTTGGACTGTAACCCTACAGCTAATAAGAATGTTCAACTCAGTTTTAATGAGATTGTGCATTAAACAAGAAAATCTTAGAAAAGCTGGAGATTCAGTTTTAATCACAACTATATTAAATCAAAATTTTTTTAATCCTTCCCAATTTGAAAATGCATACATTTGGGCATGATTCAGACACAGGTATTAAAAACAAAAGCTCCTGCAGAGTGATTGAGTTCCATAATTACCTAAAGTAAAATGGCATCTGTGTCTCCTTTGACCTTTTCTGTTGTTAAAACTAGCATATAGGCTCTACTGATCAACAAAAACCTAAAGATCCTTCTTGACTAATCTGGCTCATTGATTTTGAAACAAAAAGCCATGGAATCTTGTGGCTTGCACTGGAGGCAGAAGGACACCCAATTATAAGAGATCTACATTTTCATAGTAGGGAAGGAAGAGTATTTCAAGCCGGTTTATTTTGTATTGCAAATTTCCAGAATCCACAAATTGCTTCATAATCTAAATGGAAGGAAAAGAAATGTGGGAAATTGAAACTAACAGGGCTTGGGGTGCTTAACGTCTAAAAGCCTGGATTTGAATCCCTATGCGTTCATCCCTGTTATTGTAGAAATTGGGTCGGTGTGCATTGTTTTTTTCCTGAGAAGTTCCTTATCTTTAACATATATAAGACAAGCAAATATAATATGATCTTCCCATAGATTTGCTTCAGTTCTGGCAGACTTCGCTATATGCAGTCTCCACTTTTCCCAGGCTTATACGTGATCCGGTTGCAGGAAAGACTAGTGCAAGGACTCCAGCAAATGCAAGGAATTCATTTTTAACCTGGCTCCAGATGTTCTGCAGAGGGTCAATGTTCCTTGGGGATCCTGAGAACTACAGCTCCCAGAGGATTGTGCCAGGGCACTTGGAGGATTTATGCCACGGCTAGGACCAAATGCCTTTTTTCCTTATATTCCATGGTTCTGATGGACTGAACCAGCACACAGCTGATTGGGTTTAGAGACTCCATTTCACAAGCCTCTGACTAACAAGAAATTTTCTACAACTGTTTAAAAAAGACAGTTTTTTAAAAAACCTGAAGAGATTTTGTTGAATGATCTAAAACTGAGAATGTTTGGAGTTGTGGTTCCCAATCTTGAGTCCCCAGATGTTGACTAAAACTCCCAGAAGCCTCCACCATTCACTGTACTGGCCAAGATTTCTGACAGCTGTAGTCCAAAAACTTCTGGGGACCCAAGATTGGGAACCACTGTCATAGTGCAAACCAGCGACAAGGTGAGGTCATATACGGTTCAGCTGGGAACCTCTTACAGATTACTTCATTATTTAGGCCATTAATACTGAACCTTGTTTTTATTGCAAGCAAGGCATCTTTCACAAGCTGCCTAGGAAGTCTCCCATCCAGATGCTCATCCAAATCTGGGCCTACTTAGCTTCGTAAAATGGTAGGTAATTCATTATGAACCACTTTGTAATAAAGGGGAGCAATCATATTCGTACAGCAAAACATCTGTATTGTTTCCTAATTTCCAAAATTTGAGGCACACTATTTCTGTTATAAGCAGCACACTTTGCTTTCTTGTTTCTCACACTGTTAATTTCTAAATACTGTATAAGATTTTAAAACAGATAGGTAATGTTACTATGCATGGAAATCTGCAAAACTGTTGCAGCACAAGTAATCTTTCAAGAAGTCTGAGTTATCCTCCCGAAAATAATGCAAGGATCCTTCAATGTCTCCTCGATGCTTCCTCAAAAAAGGTCCCAGGATGCTTTGCAGAGAAAAATAAAGGAGCATAGATTACCCATAAAATGCTTCTATTTCCCTGTCACAAAATTGTGGACAGTGTCCCCCCACCCCACCCGCTTTACATTTGCCACATCAATTAAAACTCCAGCCCTCGGTCAAAGGCAGAAGACACAGAGCCTGGAGCTGTTCGCCCATCACTACGCACTCCTGCCTTCTGTGTCCTTCCTGGAGGGGGCTTTAATTTTGCACCTGATTAAATGGTGACTAAGAATCAGAGTCATGCTCTTGGGTGATTCACTGGGTTGGCTGACTGACTGAAAAGCACCACAGGGTACAGTACAATTTACTTGGGTGCTCTAATTAGCACTGTTAATTGGGGCACAAAATCTATGTAAAATTGGGCCCTAGTTTTTTTTTTTTTTATCAACCATCATTCAGGGATTGGCAAGCAGCCAATGAAACAGAAGAGCATTATTAATCCATTCTATACAGAGCTTGAAACATACGTATGCATTTTGTTTTCCTTGGAAACAACTATAAACTATTGAGGTATATACTGACATGCAACATTCTATCTCTTATGGCACACATAGATACATGATACATGGTACCACGCCACACTGCTGTTTCCTCCAGTGCTATACTGGTGTGGTGATATGCTCATAATAAAATATCTGTGTGTCATTTGTGCTATTTATCCGTCCCATCCTTCCATTACTAGTACTCTCAAGGCAACATACAAAATACAGATAAAATGGCAATAAAAGCAGAAACACATCATGACAACAAAATAAATAAAATGAATTCATAATTAAATAAAATTAAACAAGAATCCACAAATTTTCATTGTAATATACTCAGGAAATGGTATTTAAAACTATTAAAATCTGATTAGTAATAATAACTATGTGACCTTTTCTAGGCACAGAATGCTTACAAGTACCCATTCTTTCTTCTGAGGCCACCCTGTAGTTCATCCAAGACCAAACAGACTGGGTCTTCTTTTACACAGCACAGTTAGGAATCAGACTCCTGACCAGATGTTCCTGTAGTCACTAGAACAAGTTAATCTTTACTGTCTTTCTAAAACATAATAATAAGGTGCCTGTTTTGACTTCCTTAAGGAGGATGTTCCATAACCAAGAACAGTTTCAGAGAAGGCCCTATTTATAAGTCCCGCTGCCTTCTACCTATTCAAGGCACAATTCATTATATCAGGAACAAGGGCAGGAAGCCTTTTCCATGTACATGGGAACAGCAAGAAAATGATGACATTGAGGGAAAATACATGTATAGTTCAAATATGCAGTTGCATCCTTTGGTTTATTTGTAGTTGATCAATAGTTTAAGATCTGCAGAACAGTGAAAAAACATGGGGAAAAACTTCTTTTCTGATGTGAGGTCATGAGAACATTCCATATCTAAAGCTTGATCTGTGATGTTTGATTCGCTCATTCCATCTTTGTGAATTCCAGCACTAAGCGGACAGGCTGGGATGTAAAATTATGTCAGATTAAAAAATTTACCAAATATTGTGATGCAGTGCTCTATGCAAGAAAGCAAAGTGGCTGTCCAACGAGGCCTTAGAAATAGCAGAGAGGAGAAGGGAAGCAAAATGCAAGGGAGATAGGGAAAGTTACAGAAACTTGAATGCAGACTTCCAAAGAATAGCAAGGAGAGACAAGAGGGCCTTCTTAAATGAACAATGCAAAGAAATAGAGGAAGATAACAGAAAAGGAAAGACCAGAGATCTGTTCAGGAAAATTGGACATATTAGAGGAACATTTTGCGCAAAGATGAACATGATAAAAGACAAAAATGGGAAGGACCTAACAGAAGCAGAAGACGTCAAGACGAGGTGGCAAGAATATACAGAGGAATTATATCAGAAAGATTTGGATATCCCGGACAACCCAGACAATGTAGTTGCTGACCTTGAGCCAGACATCCTGGAGAGCGAAGTCAAGTGGGCCTTAGAAAGCCTGGCTAACAACAAGGCCAGTGGAGGTGATGGCATTCCAGTTGAACTATTTAAAATCTTGAAAGATGATGCTGTTAAGGTGCTACATTCAATATGCCAGCAAGTTTGGAAAACTCAACAGTGGCCAGAGGACTGGAAAAGATCAGTCTACATCCCAATCCCAAAGAAAGGCAGTGCCAAAGAATGCTCCAACTACCGTACAATTGCACTCATTTCGCACGCTAGCAAGGTTATGCTCAAAATCCTACAAGGTAGGCTTCAGCAGTATGTGGACCGAGAACTCCCAGAAGTACAAGCTGGATTCCGAAGAGGCAGAGGAACTCGAGACCAAATTGCTAACTTGCGCTGGATTATGGAGAAAGCCAGAGAGTTCCAGAAAAATATCTACTTCTGCTTCATTGACTATGCGAAAGCCTTTGACTGTGTGGACCACAGCAAACTATGGCAAGTTCTTAAAGAAATGGGAGTGCCTGACCACTTTATCTGTCTCCTGAGAAACCTATATGTGGGACAGGAAGCAACAGTTAGAACTGGTCATGGAACAACTGATTGGTTCAAAATTGGGAAAGGAGTACGGCAAGGCTGTATATTGTCCCCCAGCTTATTTAACTTATATGCAGAATACATCATGCGGAAGGCTGGACTGGAAGAAACCCAAGCCGGAATTAAGATTGCCGGAAGAAATATCAACAACCTCCGATATGCAGATGATACCACTCTGATGGCAGAAAGTGAGGAGGAATTAAAGGACCTTGTAATGAGAGTGAAAGAGGAGAGTGCAAAAAACGGTCTGAAACTCAACATCAAAAAAACTAAGATCATGGCCACTGGTCCCATCACCTCCTGGGAAATAGAAGGGGAAGATATGGAGGCAGTGTCAAATTTTATCTTCCTGGGCTCCATGATCACTGCAGATGGAGACAGCAGCCCTGAAATTAAAAGGCGCCTTCTTCTTGGGAGGAAAGCGATGACAAATCTTGACAGCATCTTGAAAAGCAGAGACATCACCTTGCCAACAAAAGTCCGAATAGTCAAAGCTATGGTTTTTCCTGTCGTGATGTATGGAAGTGAGAGCTGGACCATAAAGAAAGCAGACCGCCGAAGAATTGATGCCTTTGAATTGTGGTGCTGGAGGAGGCTCTTGAGAATCCCCTGGACTGCAAGGAGAACAAACCTATCAGTTCTAAGGGAAATCAACCCTGAATGCTCACTTGAAGGACAGATCCTGAAGCTGAGGCTCCAGTACTTTGGCCATCTCATGAGAAGAAAAGAGTCCTTGGAAAAAAACCTTGATGTTAGGAAGGTGTGATGGCAAGAGGAGAAGGGGACGACCGAGGATGAGATGGCTGGACAGTGTCTGCGAAGCAACCAACATGAACCTGACACAACTCCGGGAGGCAGTAGAAGACAGGAGGGCCTGGCGTGCTCTGGTCCATGGGGTCACGAAGAGTCGGACACGACTAAACGACTAAACACACACACAGCTATTTTTCAAAAATGACTTAGCAAAGACACAGAATTGTATTATAGATTAAGAATATGGAGAATCAATGGAGACAGGAAACCAATTTATTTCCCTGGTGGTTTTCCCACAGGAAACAATTATGTGTATACCATTCTTTAAGGAGACAGCAGAACCCCTGAAATGAAATGGAAGCAATCATGCCTTTTGAATGGTGAACAATCTGGAACCCTGCAACAACCTAATCCCAACTTCTGTGCTTAATTCCATAGAAATATACCCTTTCCATCAGCAAATACAGTGTAATCTCACTCAGTGTGGATCATCAAAATCTCATGTAAATTAAAGTTCAACTCAAAAACCAATGCACCAGCTAATGGAAGGACCAGAATCCATCGGGTGGGCTAGCTGAACAGAGCACTCATTCTATACAGATCCTGGACACATAGCAAAATATGAAAGCAATCTGACCTTTGGGAGCAATGAAAAGCAGGTTCATAAGGCTTGGAATATATGGATACATCTAGACCTAACTAGAGCAGACCAATTGAAATAAATGGGTCGTACCATATAAAAAGATAGTCATACAGAGGAGGGGCAGAATCTGTTCTCCATCATTCCAGAATGCAGGAGACATAACAATGGGCTCAAGCTACAGACAGCCAGATTTAGGCTGAACATTAGGAAAAAAAACTTTGTAACTGTTAGAGCAGTACAACAATGGAATCAAATACCTTGGGAGGTGGTGAGTGTTCTGACACTGGAGGCATTCAAGAGAAAATTGGACATCACTCTGTCAGATCTGCTTTGTCTTGGATTCTTGCATTCAGCAGGGGGTTGGGCTCAATGGCCTTCTAGGCCCCTTCTAACTCAGTTATTCTATGATTCTGTGTTTCTACTAGTGTCCCTGCTAAATTCCATCCATTTCAGTAGATCTATTGGAGCTCAGACTAACATTGAAGTTTAGGTCAAATCTAGTGAATTTGGAGAGGTTCCCTACAGTTGTATATTAGAAGCATTTAGATAGGATGAAAAAAAAAAACACTCTAACATTATGACCTACATTCTTCGGCTGTGAGCAGGATCTGCTAGATAAAAGGGAGCAGTTGCAAATAGGGATAGATGTTCATCCTGCTTACTATAATGAAAATCACTCATCTCTGACTGCTGGAGAGCATTTCCCCCTCTGTTTTGTACCCAGAAAACAACAAACTGAAGGCAGGAAACACTGCCTTAACTGGCTGAAATTTTGTTGCACAGTTATGCAAATAACATAACTTTTGGAAGCAAATTGCCTTAGGAAGTTCAGAAATCTTTGTAGACATTATCTCTAATAGTCGTGCTACTTGTGTAACTGCACAACAAGATTAGCCAATCTGGTATAACCTTAAGAATCACATAGACAAACCTTACTACAGGTTTCATAATGTGTATTTGTGGAAGAGATGTCTCCTTTCCCCCACTGCATTGAATATAAAGAAAGGTCCAGACAGAGATTGCGTTCAATAACACTGAAATCATGATTGGTCAAACATATTTTCATATGCCTGTTCATCTATGGTGAATGTGTGTATGCTCACTATGAATAGGGGTCATTGCTGCAAGTCCGTCTTCTCTGTTTCTGCTTCCATCAGTCTCCTACATATGGAGGATAAGGATTTTGAAGAGGGAAAGATGTGTGATCTGTGGGCACTGCCTTTTGGTCAGCACTGTGCAATTTACCAGTTTTGAATGTCTCTTTTGAAACACTCCCCTCCTACACAAGACACTGATTCACTTTGAGAGTGTTCACTCATATGGAAAGTGTCAAGGATTATGGAGGATCTCTACTTCAGACTCATCACCCTCCATGTGTGAGAAGGTGACAAGACCAGAAATTATGGGATCAGGGCTAGAGGCTCCCCGTCTATGGATTTATGCAGCTAAAAGGACCTACCTTTTACATTCAGACCTTCCCATTCTACGTGGGAGTGTTGGGATAGAAAGGATGCCTAAAATAAGTAAACTAACTCAGTGAGGTAAAGCACCTGCCTGTGAAGCCAGGGGTTAGGAACTGGATTCCCCAATGTGTGTCCCAGGAGAAAATTCAGTCTGTGTAGCCTTGGGCAAGCTGCACAGCCCCAGAACACCCATCGAAGAAGGGAATGGTGAACCTCTTCTGCGTATCTAAAACTAGGAAACCCTGGAAAATCACCATAAGTCAATCAACTTGGTGGCTTGGTGGTAGTAACAGTAGCAGTAGCAGTAGTTAGTAAGTGACAGGTTAGGCAGCGATGGCAAACCTATGGCATGCGTGCCACAGTTGGCACACAGAGCTCTCTCTGTGGACACGTGAGCCATAAGTCGCTGGATTGCTACCTCCAGCAGCCAAACCTGAGGAGGCAGCTGCAGCAGCAGTGCTAGCACCCCGACAGGCAGCAGGCCAGGATTCGGAGCAGCTGCCACTGGCAGGGGTTGGTCACAATTGGAGGCAGATCCGGAGTGGGTTCTGGAGACACCTCCGTGTCTGGGATTCCCCCTTCTGCCACCACTTCCACTGCCTGCCACCCGCCAGGTTCCCCCCTCCCAGTTTGGGCACTTGGGCTCAAAAATGTGCAGCCACAAAAATTACAAAATAATAGAAAACATCTGAAAAGCAATATCTTTTTTCCTGAACTAATGATCTTTAACATGACATAGGCTATATCCTCAGAATGTCTTAACCACACCCCGGCCATGAGTGCTTCTCCATCCCTTCTACAGGTACAATTTAACAACAATTGAAGTGGGAGAACTGCGCATTTTCATGTGGCTTCATGGTAAGGCAGTGTAGCCCAGATATTTTATCTATGTGATGGATTTTGAAGCCAGCCCCAGCTAAAACTCTGATGCTTTCTCTCTCTCTCTCTCTCTCTCTCTCTCTCTCTCTCTCTCTCTCTCTCTCTCTCTCTCTCTGTGTGTGTGTGTGTGTGTGTGTGTGTGTGTGTGTGTGTGTGTGTGTGTGTGTGTGTGTGTGTGTGTGTGTGTGTGTGTGTTACAGGAAAAATGAAAGTGTGATTAGAGCAATTTGCTAAGGAAATCTTGTAGATACAAACATTTACAAGAAAAACAAAAATATTCCAAGGAAAATAATTGACAGTTTTATTTTCCAGTATGTAGCATCAATTCATTTCATTTATCAACAACAACCCAGCATGCTATGTACTGCCAAAATCACAGAAGAATTTAGATAGATGAAATAACATAGAAATATTAAAGAGGACTTCTTTAAAGAACTGGACATGTTTTGCCTTGAGAAAAGAAAACTGAGAGGAGATAGCACTTTTCAAATACTTGAATGATTGTCATGCAAAAGAGGAGGAGGAGGAGGATCTGTTCACACTCATTCCAGAGTCCAGGACACGCAACAATGTGCTCAAGTTACAGGAAGCCAGATATTGGTTGAATATCGGAAAGAAAAAAAATCTCTTAACTATTTGAGCAGTACGACAATGGAACCGATTACCTTGGGAGGTAATGAGCACACCAGCACTAGAGGCATTCAAGAGAAAATTATACAACCATTTCTCAGATCTGCTTTGACTTAGATTCCTGCATTGAACAGGGGTTTCAATTCAATGGCCCTATAGGCCCCTTCCAACTCAATTGTTCTAGGATTCTACAAAAGAAGTGAAGAAATGTAACTTAAAGAATAATGGACTATTTCGAGAGCTTAGCTCTCATTTATCAAATGCAAGCTACTGTAAATTTTCTCCTTTTTTTAAGTTCATCATCATTTGTAAATACTAGAAAACTCAACAAAAAAGTAAAATAATGCATTCTAGTATACCGGTTTTCATGTATAGTTCTATATTATTAAGTTTCACATTTTAATATTAGTGGAGTTTAACAAACAGAAGAATAAGAAAGACTAGACTGAAAATATTAAGGATTTTTATAATGCTATTTAGTAGTGGTATCTAAAACATGTAGTAATCATGCTTTTTTTAAAAAAACTGATCAATTTCAGCAATTCAAGTTAGTGATTAACAATGTTAATGTTACTGTTTCAGTAAAAAAAAATTTTACTTGTTTGTAGGATAAATTACTTTTAAAAAATGAGATGGTTGCATTTCTGTTCACATACCAAGTTGTGCAGTGGATGTGCAGCCCGGAATATGGTCAGTACCTTGTTCATCAGTGACAATTTTCCACTCCAGCTGATGAGATTTTACTCATCCATGCATAAATTCCCAATAAGATTTCTGTTTTCAGATAGTCAAGGTTTTAATAGCAGTTGCTATGGTGTGTCCAGGAACTTCCTGACTGGGAAAGAAAAGCGCCAGGGAACACATACACCTTCTCACAGTCCAAGCAGGATGAGTACCTTATCCCATCATTTCAGAATGGGACATCTCCACTGCTGTACTCATGAGTTGCCTATGTGAGAGAAACAATAGCATCAGTCTCTCTGGGACTGAAATTTCAGAGAAGCCATACCAAAGTCAGCTCAGGATCTCCTGAAGTGAACTGTTTCCCCCTCATATGATGGATCACCCATTCACATATTGCCAGCATCCACATCCAACCAGCCAGCCACCACAGCAGTGGTGCCAGTAGTTGTGGCAGTACAGGCACTTTAATACCCTTTTGAATGCTTGGCTCCAAGGGATGTACAGAGCCCCCAAGGCATTATGGGATGTGTGGCCTAAGAAATTACCTCTGCTGCACTTTGGGAATTTCCTTGGGTCATCTCTCCCATACCGCCTTGCCCCTGAGTACCAGTCAAATCTAGGCATTCAAAAACAGTTGAATTTGGAGAGATCCCCTGGCAGCACCACAAACCCTTCTAGGGCAGTCATGGGAGGGGTGGAGCTGTGGTTTTGCCAGTCTTTGTGCTCTGCCTCATCAGGACCTGTGGTAGGTTTGGCCCAAGACAGACGGACGGACATGAGTTTTGTGTGGGCAGAATTGGAGAAGGTAGAGAATCTTATAAGCAGAAAGGAAAAGGATAGGAAAAGAGGCAGAATACACAGTGGAACAAGCAATGGATTGTTATGCAAGAAACCAATGGAAGGGCTGATCAAAATCAGGGGCTTGTGGATTTGGGAGTTGTGTGTTAGGACTTTCAGAGGCATGTGGTTGTCTCAAATTTAACATGGTTTTTATGTTTCAATTACTACAGTCAATGGAAAAGGAACAAAAAGGGGACCCTCAAAATGTGAGCCCAGAATAAAAGATATGTCATGAAATCCTGTAACAAGGATGTCCTATTCTTAGCTGAAGTAGCAAACTAATCAGTTCTTTGGCTGCTTCTAGTTTTATTGATATTAAATAAATCTCCTTGATACTAACATGCCATTTAAAAAAAAAGAAGTTGCTCTTCCAGTGCCCATCCCCACCCACCCTAGGTTCCAGGTTTGGCGGGCCCTCAGCAAACTGCCATTTAGTCAGCCTACTCCTATGAGATTTGTTGTTGTTGTTGTTGTTTTCTAGAGGTGGTGGTAGGAATTCTACACAACTGGATTTGGGAGCGGCTGCCATTTTAATTTCTGACAATGCCACTGAGCAACACTATACGGGAGGTGAATTTATAGAATGCATATAGCTCCTAGACTTAGTGATCTGGCAATTACTGGAGCATCAGGTAAAATAAATGGAAAGATGGGACTCTATAAGCATCGGTACAGGGTTTGGAAAGATACGTAGGCTCCAGCACATGTATATGCCTCTTGATACCAGATATCTCCCCTAAAAATAAGTGAATATACCACAGCACAGTAAAGCAATTCACTGGAAGTGTTGAACAGACATTTCTTTGGAGATTGTTGCAACACTGGCTTTGATTTATTCTAAGCCGGCTTATTCATTTCTTCCCCAAACCTGTGCCCTCCACATGTGTGAGGTTTCAATTCTGATCAGCCCTCCTGAACATGCCCATTCAATTTCAGAATGACTGACTTAGATCTTTAAAAGGACTTCTGATTAGAATGCATCTGTACCACCCTGTATATTTTCTTTCCTTCCCTTCTTTTCTTGACTTAGTGACTGGGGTCAGTGTAAAATCTCCAAACAGAGGAGGAAAGAGGCAAGCCAGCATACGGCTGCAGCTATATAAAGAAGACTTTCATTAACCCGGATGGCCCACTGTAATTTCAAACGTCAGCAGCTAATCAAGAACTCACTGACATCATCAGTGGATGGAGAGAAGATCTCTCTTCTGGGACCAATCTTTTCTCAGAGGCTGAGATGCATACACAGAGCACCACAAGAGGTTTATAGTTGCTTAGCACTCTGGAAATCAGTAAGATGCCACTGGCTTCTGCAGCTGAAATGTGTGTTTCAGCTGCTGGACTGAATGATTTATCTTAGCAATAAAAACATTTATATAAATGACAAGAGGTTTGACTGCATTATTAGTCAAAAGGACAGTCAGTCATTAGCAGTCTCCTCATGTACATCAGGCCTTACCCCAGTCAACTGTTTTGAGCAATCATTCAGAGATGAGAAATAGAACCTTCTCACTGTTAATCTTTTCCATGAGTTCGTACTCTTCGGTACCTGTTCGGTTTCTTAAGGCTGATGTCCTATATCCTAGTCTTCTTCAACTCAGCACCCTTTAGATGCTATAAATGGGAAATTCTGTCATCCCAGGCCATTTGCCATACTAAATGAAGATGATGGAAATTATAATCAAAACACCTGAAGGCAACAGCTCAGAGAAGCCTACTATAACTCTGGTGTCTTCAAATATATGACAAATTGAGCTAAATTGGATTGAATTCTAAGCAGGCCTGTGCAGGACTGCAGTAATCTGATTAATAGCAATAGAATGTAAGCAGCCCACCCAAATGGTTGCAGAATTGAAGGCTTTCGCCCTTTTCTGGCTTGTTAAGTCCAAACATCTTTCTGCACTCATGTCTCTAACTTGAGCCATGGCCTTCCTGCTTTACTTGTGTACTTATTCCCATATTCAGGGAACAAACCTCAGAACAAATAAACCAGCCTTTCAGCAGAGAGAAAATGGGGAAGGAAAAAGGCAATATCAGATAAAAATCTGTCTCCTCTGAACGGCAGGGAAAATACTGAAACAGCTAATACTGAACCAGGGTCTTCTATAGCAACAACTGCTCCATACAGTATTCTGGAAACAGCTTGATTTACTTCCCAAACTGCTGGGGGAAAAAAAACAGAAATTTCATTTAGCTCTTTTTGTCATGAGAGCTTTCCAAAATTGACAAATTCCTTCATAAACCTAATGGAAGATACCTCAGAATATAAAAACAAAGAACAATGTAGGAGAAAACAAAACAAAAGTTTCACTTATCCAGCCTGAGGATGTTGAAGTTCTTCTGCCAATGAAATCCTGTTTGTGTAATTTATGCCACATAAGAATTTTTGTTTTAATTGGAAATCACAGCTGCCATAATGACTTTATTGGTAGCTACAATTTTTGGTGATTAAAGACCTTTCCCTCCTGTCTCACGATTCCCATATCGTTTCCCAGTGCTGAATGGGATTGTACGGGAGCCTGAGAACAGAGTCAAAAAAACTTCATATCTTAAAAATCAGAGATACTGATGACATCACCAGCCTTCTGTGGCTTACGTTATGTCAACATGTTTTCAGCCTGCATACTAAAAACAAAACACAACCAGAAATGTGAATTTATTTTCATACTGGTACTTTACATACATTTTTAGTATGCAATTGGAGCCAAGGGCTGCATCACCAAATTCGGACAGGTGCACAGCCCTAAGGATAAGGATATTCTGAACCACATTTTTTTCCAGTCAGTACAAATTAGATTGGTTGCTTTGAATAGCCTTTATAATTTAAAAAAATCAGCATGATTTTGTAAATATCTATTAAGAAGTGATTGGAGGTGGCTGGGTTGTTTGTTGTTGTTTGTTTGTTTGCTCGTTTTTTGCAGCTCCTACACATATTAAAGGTGGAGTCTGAGGCTGGCAACAGCTCTACTAACTTTTTTTTGTTTTCTCCCACAAATCTCTAACAGTGTCCTAATCCTTACAAGAGCAAGGAGACAACCAATAAAAATGAAAATAACAACACTGATTGGAATTTGCACACATATTCTTTGAAATGTATTACACATTTATTAACTTAGGTAAAGGTAAAGGTTCCCCATGACAATTTTTGTCCAGTCGTGTTTGACTCTAGGGGGCGGTGCTCATCCCCGTTTCCAAGCCATAGAGCCAGCGTTTTGTCCAAAGACAATCTTCCATGGTCACATGGCCAGTGCGACTTAGACACGGAACGCTGTTACCTTCCCACCGAGGTGGTCTCTATTTATCTACTTGCATTTATATGCTTTCAAACTGCTAGGTTGGCAGGAGCTGGGACAAGCGACGGGCGCTCACTTCATCCCGTGGACTCGATCTTACGACTGCTTGGTCTTCTGACCCTGCAGCACAGGCTTCTGCGGTTTAGCCCACAGCACCACCATGTCCCTACTTTATTAACTTAAAAATCATAATTAGTTCATATTCCCCAAATATATTAACCATGTATAACAGTTCTTGGGATGATACTTTTTTAATATTACAGAGTCAATTGAAACAAATATGGGGCTTTCAAACTCTTTAGGAAGCAATTGTGCCATCAAAGGCTTTAAAAGAGGGGGTGAACATTGTTTAGTAGAGAATTATGAGTATTCTAAGAAATACGTCTTTTTATAAAAAGAGGTTGGAATGGATGAAATCCAGCGGTACATTTCTGCCATCAGACTGAACACCTCTGGTTGAACAGATTCCCCATCCCTTTGTACCCCAAAAATGTATTCCAGAGAGTTGGGAGATCTTCTGGAGCAGCATGCAGAGAGGAAGAGAGGGAAGGAAAGGGAAGATGTGCTGTGTGAATTGAAGATCATTTGCCAACCAGTACCTATGAATGGGGATTCTGTTCTGTTTTTTTAACAGATAATCTTTTCTAATAATGAACAGATGTTGACTGAAATCCAGTAATATAAAGGTACACCGCATAAAGCCCCCCCCCCATTTTTATTGACAGTCTTTGGAAAAAAGAAAAACAATAGAAGGGATTATAATTAAGAACTATTACACAACCCGTCCAATCAAATACACAAAGTAAATATGTCTATGTGAATGATATAAATATGTCTATATGAATGATACAATAAATTTTATTTATTTATTTATTCGATTTTTACCCCGCCCCTCGAGACAATGTCTACAATCCATTCTTATAGTCCATAAATGCATGCATTCTATCAGACTTAAAAGATAGCACACTAGAAATCCAGATGACTTTTTAAAACCTGATCCTCACCATTTAAACCCAAAACAAAACAAAAAAACAAAAAGGGTACCAAATCTTAACAGAATTATCTTCTTTTATTTCTCCTTTAATCGGTCTAAAGAGAGTAGTCTGTTTCTCCAACACCACTACTGGATGATGACATAAAATCATCCCACCATCAGCAATTTCTGGGACTCCGCTCCCAGTTTCTTGCCCCCAATGGCTTTCCCAAAATGAAAGACATCCCAAGAAAACCTCAGAATCTTTGGAGAAAGAGATTGGAAACTTCTAATTCTGCAAAAAGTCTATGGCTGAGAATGTCATCAGTATAATTTACACGACTGTATTTCAACCATTATGTAGTGGTTTTATTGTTTTTAGCAAATAATCCTTGGTGTTCTAGCCATGATAGTTTAATGAAAGTTTAGAAAAAGTATTATCTTTTGATAGGTGGCACCTCAATGCAATTTCTCATGTTTATTTTCTTGAAAAAGGACACAACCATATGCAAGGCCCAGTCTTGGCTTTTCCTGTTGTTTTGTTCATTACAAGAAATATCCATCAAGAACACCCAAGTATCTGCTGGTATGCTTTGTCATCTTGAGACAGTGTACAGGAATATTCTTCCTGTAAAATGGGTGCCCAAAGTAAACACAATGTTTTCTATTTCCAAGTATTCTGTTGCCCCAGCAGCAAATGCTATAATTTCTGAGTGTTTCCCTAACAGTCAAAATTCCCATATGGCCTGGATAATTGAGCTAGTACATGGCAGACCTCATAGGGCAATTGCCCCCCAACCCCAGAATAAAGAGGCGAGACAAAATAAGTATGGATTAAATCAGACTTATAAAGTATGGCCACACATTATTAATCATTCCAAAGAGATATTTGCCAATCAATTAGCAAAGGCGGGTCTGCAGTAGAGCGGAAACAGATAAATCCGTCATCATAAGGGCGAGTCCCCTGGCCACAGGTTCTCGCAGTCTTAATGACAGCAGAAACCCGGCAGGCCGCTACTGAAACACCCCCAGACCTTGAGCCATCTTCAATCAATGACTGTTGGTCCGGAAGTGGCCCAGCGCATCTTTCCCGCCCAGGAGCTGAATCACACAATTCATAGCCCTGGGAAGTCCGATGTGCTGTTAGCTTACATTATGTTAAAATTGAGACTCACCGAGAAATACCTGTTTTTCCGCACTACTCACCAGTGTGACCAAAATGTCACCCTACAATTGCCAACAACCCTTACTAGTGTGGGATAGGTGAAAAATCCCCCCATCCCAGAGCCAATCGGGATGAAGGTCAAAAATTCCTATCCAGCCCCAAAAGGCGACCAGTAAAGCTCACACTAGAAATAGGGCGGGTGGGCGGGTGCCTGAGAAAGAAGAGACGGTTAGCCAGGAGGACTCCCCCCTTTATACCTGAGGTGATCTTCCCGCTCTTTTCAGCTTCTCGAGAGACTGAGAGAAGTCTCGCTTCTCCGTGGGGTGGGGCAATTAATCGTTGTGCTGATAAAACCTGGGTCTGTTTATCAGTGACTTGATCAGTCTGAATGCAAATATATACCAGCTGTTCTCTTCCAGTTAGGAGGAGAGAGATGGTCTGTGACTTCTGTTCAGCTGCCTCTAGAGAGTGTAAGTGCTCCAGTTCTAATCTCCATCCTGTTGTAATCAGGTTCAGCATATGACTATTTAAACTGGCTTTTGAGACCCTTAAAGAAGTAATGGGCACTACAGATGAAATAAAGTGAAACCCACTGGTCACACTTGCTGAGAAATTCTGGGAAACATAGTCTTAAGAGGCTTCCCCGATTTGGACAATGCAAATAGTGTTCCACCTTCCATTAGACAATTGATCCCAATTGATAAATTCCAGTTCCAAGAACTTGAGCAAGTTGCTGTTTTATGTGGCCACGACTTGAAGGCTGCATCTTCAAGGAGCAAACTAAGTAACAAATCTAGTCCCATATAAACAATCTTCCATGGAACAAGAACCCTAGGAGGGTGGATGAGAATGGAGCATATTCGTTTAAATGTAATTTTTTTCATCTTTAGCTACATCATAAGCAAAGGTTCATTTGCCATATGCTTTTCTCATTCTGAAACGCCAGTAGCAATTTGACTTTGTGAAGAACCCAACTGTTGAGACATCAAAACACAGGTTTTACTGGAAAGTCTGTAGTTGATATCCCTCCATTACAATTCTGATGCTAATGTTCACTTATAATTGTCTCCTCCTTAAACAGCCCCAGAAACAGATATGCACATCCCTCTCTGACACATGACTTACCATGGCATTGCATTTGTTTAAATTGCTTTCCTGTGCTGCTATAATGCTGACCCCTTTATTCTGTAAACAATTTGTTCTCTATATATTTAGATTTGGTCTTGTAAATGGCGAGAAAATGAGCTTGGAATCTTTATATTTTAATTGTATCATCAAAGCCCATTGAGGATACAATAAAGTAACCAGAAGTTAAATTATCAATAAGAGTCATTTATTTTGCATTTTTTATTTTTAAAGAATACTTATGAGAATTGTGATAAATTAGCAGTGACAAACTACGTCTTGCAGGCCAATTTTGTGTGGAGAGTTTAATTAAACATTGCAGCTGTTTATCTCTATGGTGATTACATTTTCATATGTAAATTACATGTATTAAGATCAAGATACTTATGTAAATGTCACTTGCCTTAATGTTTTGTGTTCTTGTTATTAACATCTAACCATCAGCTTGTAATCTGCTTGTATTGCATTCCACTGGCATATACGACATGACTAAAATAAGTAGATTTAGATCTTAATAACAAACAAGTTTTGAAAGAGAACTACAGCTTACTATGTAATTGAGATGCAGAGAGATAAAAACTAAAAATAAAATGGCCAAATAGGAGCGGCTGTTTATTTCAGAATATAATTGGTTAGTGCACTTCCATTCATTAAGCCCTACCCATCTGCCTGCTAACAAATGTGTTTAAGTCAACTAAATCATGGGTTGCTCTGGATTTTGAAGAACAAGTGTTAAACTTAAAGGAAAGCTTGGAAAAATTAATGTTCAGACTACAGATGCCGAAATCACCAACCAGCATTGTTATAATCACTCACTATTGGCTATGCTGGCTAGGGTATTTGAGGAGTCATACTCTAAAATGCAACCTTTCCAAGCTTTGCCTAAGTGGCATGCAGACACTGATGTCAGGATTAGCTCAGGGACCAAATATAAAAAGCAAAAGCAAAGAGTGCAGCTTATATACAACCCCATACTGCTTAAAGCACTCTCTGGGCAGCTTACAACACAATTATGCAGGCTACACGTTGGCCAACCCCTCAGCAAATTGGGTACTCACCAGCCTCGGAAGGATGGAAGGCTAAGTGAACCTTGAGTCAGCTACCTTGGATAGAATGCCAGGTCGTGACTAGAGATGGGAGTATTTGTATGTGAATAAGAATATCCCCATGCAGCTAGACTTAACAAGGGGTTGGCCCCTTTGGTCAGCCTGTTCACTCACACATCTGATGGTGGCAGCAGCCTTGCTCATTCTTCCAACCCCTCCCGGAGGTCCACTCTCTTCCTGCTTGGCTAATGGCTCAGCAGCCATGCAGGGAGACTTGCCCTCCCTCCAACTGCCTGGAGTGGCCAGGCGAGCAAGAAGAGAGCAGAGCTCCAGGAGCAATTGGAAGGATGAGTGAGGCTGCCTCCACTGCCAGACGTGCGAGTGGACAGGCCGGCTGCAAGGTTGGCCACAGGCAGTATACGAATACGAATGCTCCCATCTCTAGTCGTGACCAGAGTTTTGGCTGGAGTACTGGGCAGGGCTCCTTTTGTACCCCTCTTAGTGCATAATGCTGCAATGAGCGACTGTTAGGGACTCCCACTGATCCATCTTCAAGTTTTCTGTAGTCATCTTCATGTCTAGATACCTGTAAGACATATACATAAAATACATATCTGTTGCGTAGACATATTTTATATTTTAATGCACAGGCGTATACATTTGAGATGTTTGATTTTGCTGGACAGCCCGGATAAGACACACAATATCAGCTTTAATTCTGCCAAAAGGGGAAGATTTTTTTAAAATGTAGCAATAAAATTTATGGAGGGCTGCCTTTGAAGATCCACTGGCACACAGCACATCTGAAAGAGTTTTCGCCAGTATCTAGTTTCAAGAGCTTGGTTTGTGTCCAATATTGACAAAATATTTTGGTTGTCATGTTTTTTTTTCATCTAAAAAACTCCTTGTACTATTACTTTTAATCCACCTGGGGTGGTGGTGGGGACCCTTTTTCACTAATGAAAATAATTGTCTGGGCCAGTATCTGGTTACAGGAACATGGAATGGACGGGAGGTCACAAAAGCATCCTACCTACTCCAGCAGGACCTACTCCAACAGGTTAAATACACAACTGGTTGACAAGGAGCCTAGGGGAATGGAGGGGAGGAACACTTATTCCAGCACCACAATTCAAAAGCATCTATTCTTTGGCGGTCAGCCTCCTTTATGGTCCAACTCTCACTTCCTTACATCACTATTGTAAAACCATGGCTTTGACTATGCAGACCTTTGTCGGCAAGGTGATGTCTCTGCTTTTTAAGATGCTGTCGAGGTTTGTCATCGCTTTCCTCCCAATGCCATGGCTGCTGTCACCATCTGCAGTGATCATGGAGCCCAAGAAAGTAAAATCTGTCACTGCCTCCATATCTTCCCCTTCTATTTGGCAGGAGGTGATGGGACCAGTGGCCATGATCCTAGTTTTTTTGATGTTGAGCTTCAGACCGTTTTTTGCGCTCTCTTCTTTCACCCTCATTAAGAGGGTGCCTCTTAACAAGAGCTGAATTATTTATTTCGTTCATCCCCAGCACTAAAACGAATAAGAAATAAGAGCTAGACAATAAGTTGGCCCATAAAGAGTGAGGAGGGTGGGGGAAAAGAGAGGGAGAAGTGGACATACACTTCATGGACAGTGGTGATCAATAATGGGAAAGAACGCTGAATGTTTAATGAGGTATTTACAAATTGTTACATTGTTGTAAAGGAGGTGTGATTGTCTCAGTTGCTCTTAAATGAGGATATACAACAATAAAGTTCACCAACCAACAATTTTGTTTAAAAAGAAAGCATTTAATAAGAAAAGGGTTTCAACAGAGTTCTGCTGTAAAATGCATTTTATTCATTTCTATTCTATCTACTCGAGGTAATAGCCTTATACAACAATGATGGCTAGATTATTTTAGGTGAGTAGCCACTATAATTACTAAAAGTTAATTAGAATTATTAAGATAACAAAGAATTCTGTTCATGGTATGCTGACATTTAATAGAGGGACCCAACACTCTGTCTTATTCATGAGCTCTGCTAGACTGTTTTAATGGCTTGCCTCCCTTACCAAATTAAATGTTGATGGATCATCCTCCCGGAGTGTGTGAGTTCTGTGAGCTGTATTTATTATTGACCCTAAAAACTAAACTACAAGGAAGGCCCATAAACAATTGCTTGTCTCAAGTGAGCAGTAAACAACTTTGAGTTCATTGCTTGCTCATTTTCCTCATCAGGAACGGCTGCAGTGTCAATTTTGTCATGCTGCTCTTGCTCTCAAGCAATTAAAGTCAAAGAAAGAAAGAAGGCTTCACTCTTATTTTAAGCAGGGACAATATGGCTGCTGATTACATTCTTGCCACCAGGCAAGCTGTACAGCATAATTCTTCCTCAGCTTTCAGGTTATCTGAAGGACTATATTCTCTGACACAGGATGCTCCAAGGTCTGAGGTCTTCCAAGAAGGGGTTCCCCTTAGTACTACCACCCTTTCTGGGAGAGGAGTGCACGTTTGTGGTTGAGGACCACAGTTCCCAGAATTCTCCAAGCAGCATGGCAGTGGGGAATTCTAGGAAGTGTAGTCGAAAAATAGAAATATGTTTGGAATTTTCTTTTCAGGCACAAGAGAGGATGTTCGCAATGGCTTCACCCCAACTCTGAAGCTCCATTTCAAGGGAAGTTAGGCTGGTTCTTTGTCCGGGATTGTTCTGCTGGCAAGGGAAGTCTGTTTTATTTAAGCGAAGTTAGGCAATAGACTGGCTGCTGAAAAAGTGCTGGAGATCTTTTTTTTAACAATTCAGTTAAATTTATAAAACATTTAGTTATATTTATAAAAAAAATGTTTTACCATTTTTATCCACATTTGTTCTTAAGTCTGTTTTTATGATTTCATCTTTTTTTTCCCCTATACTTTTTTTTATGCTTGGTGCTTTTAAGCCATAATCTGGGAGACAGGCAGACTCGAAATCAAATTATAAATTAATTAGCCATGTTTTAAGACAATGTAGTGACTAGTCGAAGCTTTATGGCTTAGTGAGGGTCTGAAGTCTGATCTGCCAAGTGGGGTGGCTACTGGTCTGTATTTGGAACAGATTGTCCTCCAGTTTAAACTCTGTCCTTCTATTGCACTGCCCAGGCTGATGGAAATGTCTGAGAAATGTGGCTGTAGTGTGGCCAGTGGAAGAGTGTGGTAGATGGGTGTCATGTGGCTCTTGCTAGCCGTAGTTTTACAATCAGTGCTCTTTGTGCTTTGGCTCATGGGAGACCCCTGGATTCACTTGCCATTGAACCATGCTACTGTTGCTTCCTATCAGACTCGGAAGAAGCAAAATCTCTCCAATACCATCTGACCAGGTAGAGGAGACAGGAGTTGCATGGAGTTGATGGAAGACCTCAGCCACAAGAGTAGCCCTCCTCAGCCTCCCCATTGGGCAGGACTGCTATAGTTTGCCAATAAGAGAGGCTCCCATCCACCATGCTGTTCTTTATGTTTGGCCTATAGTGTCTTGTGGCCAGTATGATGCAGAGAGTTAAAAAAGGAGAATGAGAGTGGAGGCCCTCGAAAACTATAGTCAAGCCCTCTGGGGAGAAAGGTTGCTGATGGAGTGGGCACTAACATAGAATAATGGAGTTGGAAGGGCCCTATAAGGCCTTTGCATCCAACCCTTCCTTGCTCAAGGCAGGATTCCTAATCAAAGCAGATATGACAGATGGTTGTTCAATTTTGTCTCAAATGTCTCCCGCGTTAGAGTGCTCACCATCTCTCAAGGGAATTGGTTCCATTGTTGTAGTGATTTAACAGTTACAAAGTTTTTCCTGATAGTCTAAATATGCCTTCCTGTAGCTTGAGCCCATTATGACATGTCCTGCACTCATGAGCTTCATCAACCTGGTTGAGTCCTCATTGAAGGCTTCCCTCCCCATCTACTCCCCCATCCCATGAAAAAGAGGGCATGGATGGTCATGTTTTGCCAAAATAATTGCACATGCTTCTCTGTCTGCTTACATTTGCAATTTTTAAGGAAATTCAGCTAAATTTGCAAAATACTGGATGTCAATTTCCCTTAATATTCACATCTTCAGTTCTTATACAAACCAGAGGAAATTCTCCCACATTCCTGGCTGTGACAAGTGCAAGACATCTCATCCTGAAACAGGTTTTATCCAGCTCATAATTCTACCTCCTGAGGAATCCCTCATCTATGCAAGTTGTTGTGGTGTAGCAGATAAAGTAACAGACTAGGACTGGGGTTCAAATCCCTATTTAGCCACAGAAACACACTGAGGGGAGTGCCACTGGTAAAACTGTGCCTTAAATATCTCACATAACTTGAAAACCCTATTATGGTCACTATATGTCAGATGCAATTTGGCAATACATAACGTGATTCTCTGGTTCTAAATCAATTTCTTAAATTGTTGGTAAACTTTATAGTTGTGGAAAAATGTTCTGCTTTCAAATGAACTTTTGACTAGAGTGAACAACTAAGTAGTGGTTTTTAGTGGTTTTCTTATGGTATTAAGGGAAAAAACTGTTTTAACATTCACACAGAATTTGGAATTTTTTGCAGTTTCAGCTTTTTAGATCCCTCCATCTCTTAGATTTCCTCCTTCTTTTTAACTATTAAAGATGTAGAAGTTTGAAACAAACTTCTTTACAATTAGTAAAAGTTCACAAATCACTAATTGTTCGGAAAGAAATGATCATAATCACATTTGCTAAACTGAGAAGTGTGCAAAGGTTAGTTACAATAGTGGCATCATTTTTAAAACTCCTTAGATTAAGACAGCTGAAATAAAAGCCTAATTAACAGCCATTTTGCTCTGTGATTAATAAGTCCATTAATCACTGTGATTATACATTTAACGGTTCACAATCACATTTCGATTAAAGAAACCAAACGCTGGATTTTTGGAGAGCATTTTTGTAATTTTTTTCAAAAATAAAATAAAGAAGAAAAAAAATCAGATTGTCCAAACCTGCCAAACATATAGTACATGGTAATCTTCAGGATTGACCTAATGCTATAATATGACAGTAGCATCCTTTCAGATAACCGACACTGAAATTTTCTGAATGTCCATTCCAAACTGATGTTATCTTTATTTGCTGAGCAAGTCAACCCAGGTCAGAAGACAACACAGAGAAACCAACTCTGTGAAACATTCAGTGTTATCGTTGGTCTGTCTCAGGCAGTTCATTCCATGCTGCCTGGCAGTATCTCCTCTGGCTCCTCAACAAGGTCTTTCCTATTACTCTACCTCATCATTTTCAACTGAGATGCCATGGAAAAATATCTGAGACTTTCTGCATGCAAAACACAAAACATTCAGCTATGACCACTTTCCCTCAGTTTGTCAAAACAGTTGGCACTTCTCTAACCATCCTCTAATTTTCCTTCTGTTCTCACATGCTTCCTTCTAGACTTTTCATCTTGAAATGATTTTACAGATAAGCCAGCACTGAAGGATACAGCCAGGCATGGAAGCAATGCTATACATAAGCTGAAGTAAGTATAAAAGGGCCATATTTAGGTTTAGGTTCATGGTTTTGACACTCACATACAAAACCCTCAATGGTTTGGACACATGTTACTGGTCAGAGCATCTCTCCTTAATGTCATTTGCCCGACCCACAAGGTCATCCCAGTCGAGGGCTCCTCCAGGTGGCCACACTGAGGGAAGCCCATTAATCCTCTACAAAAGGTAGAGCCTTCTTTGCAGTGGCTCCAACTTTATGGAACCAGCTTCCAGAAGACCTCCACCTAGCCCCCCTCCCTGTGGAATTCTAGTAAGCAATTAAAGACATTGCTTTTCAGGGAGGCTTTCTACATCGACCCCAGCTGACCACCTTCCCCCCTTTTTTTCTTTTCCCTCCTCTTCTTTCTTCCCCTCTTTTCCTCCATCCACTCTGGGATTAGTCAGTGCCATCTGGAGTTTTTTTTTTAGGGCTATTGCTATCAGCTTCAATATCTCCATTTTTAATTTTTGTTTTCTATTTTAAGACTTGTAACCTACCTAGAGTAGTGCTGCAACACTAATGGGAGTGGGAAACAAATTGAGTAAATAAATAAATAAGTACCATTTTTTCCATGTATAAAATGACACTTTTTCCTGAAATAATTAAAGGAAAACTTGAGGGTCATTTTATACTTGGAAGTAAGGGGGAGGGATCAAAGCACTTTGATCCCTGCTTCCCCCTTCCATGTTTTGCAAAAAAAAAAAAAGAGAGAGAGAGGAAAAGGGATTCCTACTTTCCCCCTACATTTTTGTTGCAAAAAGCAGCTTTCCCCCTCCATGTTTCACAAAGAAAAGGGAGGGGAAAAGCAATTCCTGCTTTCCCCCTACGTTTTTGTAGCAAAAAGCAGCTTTCCCCCTCCACATTTTGCAAAGAAAAAGGAGGGAAAAGTGATTCCTGCTTTCTCCCTACATTTTTTGTTGCAAAAAGCAGCTTTCCCCCTCCACGTTTTGCAAAGAAAATGGAGGGGGAAAGCGATTCCTGCTTTCCCCTTACATTTTTGTTGCAAAAAGCAGCTTTCCCCCTCCACGTTTTGCAAAGAAAGAAATTTTGGGTTAGAAAAGTGGTGGGGCATCTTATAGATGGGGACATCTTATACACAGAAAAATACTGTATGGTATTTATTGGGTCCAGCTCATAGACTTTGGCCTGGGAGAGGACAAGGATCTAGTACTCTATCTGTGGGTCAATACCACCATTCCAGATTGCTTATTGGGATAATACTGAGCTGGGAACTTAACTTTTTCATTACTTGTTGGTGTCTCTCTACACGTCATTACATTAGTTTTTGGTATAAGAAGAGGAAAGTGTCAAATGATGTAACATAGTGCATACTCTTCAGGATGTCTGATTGTCAACTGCCACACTTGCTGTATCATGCTACCCTGCAACAATTGTTTTAGACTGGAAATAAGCCAAAGGGTCTTGTGGTGCCCAGAGGCTTAGAGTCCAGTTAGAATTGCTAAAATAGGATAAACAGACAGACAGACAGACAGACAGACAGATAGATAAGAGGCAATACTCCCCCAGCACCAATGAAGAAAGTTATTCTCACCTGACTTGATTGCGTCTTTGTAGAAGCAGCATTGCACCTCATTGTCCCACAAAGTAACTCATGGCAGTAACAACCATTAACCTAACAGATTTCTTCCAGCCTTTGGGATAATATTGAGGATGGTGACAAGAGAGTTGCTTGTGTCATGGTGGAAACTGGTGCCATCGGGATTTTTGGCAAACATGCCAGGTGCCAGTGTGGACTTGGGCCTTGAAGCCACATCTCAAAATACTTCATGAGGAGAGAATCAACTCTTTCAAGCCACCCTTGGAGTTTACATTTAAGGAATTAATGAATCTTAGCACTTGACCTACCACAACTATTGCTGCTGGGATGAAGAGGACCAAAGGTCTAGGATGGCTTGAATATTTCTGGGAGGCATGTGGCTGCCGCAAAAAGAATGCTGGACTAAAGAGAGAAAAGTTAGCTGTCCATTTTCTGAGACAGAATACAAGACAGCAAAGCATTTGTAGCAATGCCATGTTGGGTTAAGGTTAGGCAATCTCATGAGCTGGACTATTAGTTGTACGCAGCTCAGTATTCTTGACATTCATCAGCAATGCTTCTCTGGCACTTCTGGCGTTGGGCATGGTCCTCATGGTGCTAGGCAAACAGGAATTTATTTATTTATTTATTTTATTTTATTTATATCCCGCCTATTTGGTCGTGTCAGGACCACTCTAGGCGGCTAACAACATTAAAATCAAACAATAGATATAGACATAAAAACAATTTTACATGACAAAGATATTAAACAAAATAGGAAAACTGAAGGAGAGGGAAAAGAGGGGTGTCGGGAATTATTTGATGGGAAGGCCTGCCTAAACATCCATGTTTTTAATTGGTTCTTGAAAGAACCCAGCGAGGGGGCCGCGCGAATCTCAGGAGGTAGGTTGTTCCAGAGGCCATCTATTTCTCGGACGGCTTCCTCCCTGGTTATTCAAAACTTGTTTTGTCCCATTTCTACATCAATTTATGTGTTGTTTAAGAGAACAATGGTTCTGAACATATTTTTCCATAAATGCACATTTGTGGACACATTGCTCTAAAATACACATTTGTATGCATATTTATTTATTTATTTATTTATTTATTTATTCATTTATTCATTCATTCATTCATTCATTCATTCATTCATTACCCACACCATCTGGCAACCAGGCCACTCTGGGCAGCTGATAACAATATAAACAGCAATATTAAAACACAATAAAAATAAAATAGTACATAGACAACAGGATAAATTAAAACAGATGGCAATGAAGGCGGTAAAAAGGGTGATGAAAAGGATGGTAAAAGGGAGGCCGAGATCTTAATGCTCAGGGAAAGCCTGGCGGAAGAGCCAAGTCTTCAATGCTCGTTTGAACCCATCCAGCAGGGTTGCCAGGCGGATCTCAATGGTTAGGCTGTTCCACAGGCGGGAACATACTAAACATACTAAATGTACATTTTCAACTAAATTACAAATTTCAATATGCATCTAGGACTCCGAAATTGTAGCTCACTACAAAACACAAAATAAAACTTTGTTGCAATCGGTATGTTAGCTGAAATTAATTTGGGAAGTATGCATCAGATCAGTTCACTTTAAAATGTGCACAAAAAGCAACTCCTGAGCATCCTCTAGGCAGTTCCTCTCAGGAAACAAAGGTGGCTCATGACTGGGATAGGAGGTGCCTTCCCTCCAAATTTTCAGGTAAAACATCCACCCTGTCCTAGTTCATGGGCTGTCACATTATTGCTCTTACTCTGCTTTCATGATGATTACGTCATCACAAAAGGAAAGAAAACGATGGGGAGAAGAGAAATAAGTATTTTATTTTATTTTATTTTGGTATGGAGAACGATACTAATTATTATTAGCTGACTAATGCCAGAATCTGATATGATTAGGGAAAAGAAGGTTGCTTCTAATTGCTGTCAAGTTGGCTTAGAAATAAATCAAGTTATTTCACCCAACCCTAACCCTAACCTAACCCCATTGTTCCAGTTATTTAGTTCCATGTTATCCCAGGAGCTGAGAAAATAATTATCCTGGACTGCCTCAGGCCTGACCTACTACTGATCCTACAAATGTAAACAAGAAGGGATCCAGCATAATAATGATTATAGGCTTGTAACTAGGGTGCATATAGGGCCAAACTGGTCAGCGATAGAATTAGGGTTGCAACTGAAGGATGGGAGAGGGGATCATAGAGTGATCATGGCAGGGTTATGCAGTGATCTTCTACCCACCACAATTCCACTGCAAATCTTGATCTCTTGGTATCATTTTGCTGTTGTTCCACAGCAATCTGGATTTCTGATCCCCAGACTGCTACTGAACATTACGTTCTTTGTTACTTTAGATGTGGATCAATAGTGTCTGCTAAGTTGAATGGGGAAAGGGAGTGGAATTCCACTTATTTGTTCTCATCAGTTATGCAAAATACTCAGATACTTTTTAATGTGGCCGAACTGACCACACCTGTAGCAGGCTATCATTATTTCTTTGGGCATTGTCCAGGTGGTGGTTTGTCGGTTCTGACCCAGTTCAGCTGTGATCATCGGTTGAGGGATTCTACTACCCATCAGGTTGACAAATTCTATTTGGTCTGGGCATGTTTTCCAGTATCCCGGCATGTATGGTCCTCTTGCAAACAGGCTCACCATCACTTTGAGCATCTTTTCTTTGCTCTGTTGTTTCTCCATGTGCGTCATCCCCTTGTTGGTCCAGGACTCTTCTGCTCCTAGGAAGTCTTCTAGCAGCACTACAGTGGCCTCTAGCATGGTGGATTTGCTTTTCATTATCCAATTCCTTGGGCCCACTCCTAAAATGGAAATCAATTGTTCCATGATGATGATTTCTAGTACTTGTTCTGCTGTCTTCCCTGTGGGTTGCACTCACCTGGTGGCATTAACTTTCATTTTTTGTGCCAAAGTCCGTGAGTGTTGGTAACCAGTCCTTTATTGTCATCCCCATCGATACAGGCAACAGGGGCACGGATGCCTCTCCCAAGAATTCCTCCCACTTAGGTCTCTCCCTGGGTTCCAAGATTTCCTAAGTTATCTTGGCTCTGGTCTCCTCTTCCTGTCCTACACTCGCCATTCATTCCTTTCCTTTCTTTCTTGTTCAACTTTCTCCATCTCCTTCCTTAATCTCCTCCACTCTTTTGTCTCGGCTTCTCCCCATTATGACGGCTTCGGGGGGGGGGGGATTACTGTTCTTTCCCTATGATCTGCTTCCTCCCTTGGCACTTTTAATCTCTCTGATCTGTGGGTCTAAGGATCTTGGTGGTAAAGTTCCTTCCTTTTTTTAATCTCCTCCCCCTCTCCTGTTTCTGTCTCCTCCTTCTCTGTCTTTCCTGTCTTTTTCAACTGGTCTTTTAGCTCTCCCACAACCCCTTCTGCCCTGGGTTCTTTCCCTTTCCAACCCTTGAGGGGATCCTCTGTGGTTTTCTTTAAAGGAACAGCCAGTCCATAGTGCCCTTCACTCACAGATTCCTTTGTGGGAATGGTGAGAGGTGCCTCTGTCTCACATCCTGGCTCATGTAAGAAAAGAGGAGGAGGAGATCTGGGGGAATAATTTAACCCAAAAAGAAATCCCATAGAGCGGGGTCCCCAACCCTGGTCCACAGCCCAGTACTGGTCCATGGCCTTCACAGGACTGGGCCATGGAGACAGATCTTCCACACACACACATGCACACACTCCTCCCACATGCCCAAATGCACACACAGCCTGTCCACCCACATGCACAGGTGCCCTCTCCACCTGCATGCATGGGTGCTCTGCCCACCCATGAGCACATCCTGCCCACTGTGAGCACACCCCACTCATCTGTGAGGACATCCCACCCATCCATGAGCATGCCCTGCCCATCTGTGAGCACACCCCGTCCACCCACGAAAACACTCTGCCCACCTGCAAGCACCCACCACCCACCTGCCCCACCCATCTGTGAGCACCCCCTGCCCTCCCATGAGTGCACCCCACCAATCTGTGAGCATGCCCCACTCATCTGTGAACATGGGGGTGGCCTACCTCCTTGCGCACAGACCCCACCCCCAACCGGTCCACGGTTCAGAAAAGGTTGGGGACTACTGCCACAGAGGACTAAACAAACAATCTGTAACTGTACATTAAGTGTACATTGACCAAGAAAGCTCCACAAACCAACCAATCTACTAGGAACCAGGAGGAGAAAAATGAAACAGAGTCCCCTGGGAAAGGTTATAACTTGAATCCTCAAAATCACAAAATATTCTTGCAACTGCCACTGGTTAAATGATAGCAGCCAGTTATTCCCTAATGCCCCATGCCTAAATACATTGCCTAAAAGCTTTGTTGTTATCGGTAAGAGTGACAGGTATTTCCCTCAAGTAATCCAAGCACCTCTACAGGTGCAGAACAAAAGGAATCCCCAGATTAGTGCCCTCTGTGTATGGTGAATGTAACCACAAGCTGACAATCAGTTACCAATATGTTTCTGAAGCCCCACATCAAAAAGTTCAGTTATAAATGGTACATGATGAAAAGTTGAAAAACATATATACTCACTGAAAAACCCAGGAGACATGAAACCCTAAATAATATCATTTTATAATGGAAGATTTTAAAAATATACAGTATCCTTTATGATTCTACCTAACTACAAGGGGAGGAATTCCCTGCATAAGTCTGTAGCTCTGATAGAAGACAAAGCAATAGTTATCTTCCTTATTGACTAGTTTTAATTGGATGAGGGCATTTGTATGTGTGTAACTGTGTATCTGTGAGTCAGATATATGATTCCTTTCCACAGTGGTAGTCTGAAATGGAACAATTCAAAAGAATGGTATATTATTTATGTATGTTTATGTCTATTGGCCCTTGTGCGAATGTTTGTGCTCATGCAAACATGCAAAACTCTGGTTGCTAACTGTATTGCATTATCATTGCATGACAGTGCAGCAATGTAATCCTGCAGCATGGCAAATCAACATTCTACAAGGCAATTCTAAAAATGGGGGCACCTGAAACAAAAAATATAACTATAAATATATAATATAAATATATTTCACCACCAAACTGCACAGACATAGCAGACAGTCAGCTTTTGCTCTGTGCCAAACTTGGAGTAATTTGAGCAAAAGGTTTTTGAGTTGTTTTTTTTAAAAGTAAAATGGTTTTAACTTTGCCATACAGAAACAATTAACCTTAAACATCCCTAGATTTAAAACAGATCAAATAAATTAAAGAACCCAATCTTGCTTATCTTGAAAGAGAATGGTTGGTTCCACCTATTTTTTATTTGCTAAGATTTCAGGCTGTAGGAGCTGAAATACTGATTCTAATAAAAGGCCTTTCAAAAGAGAAAAACGGTGACTTTGTTATAAACTGAACATTAGTGTAACAGGCTTACTGTCACGTTCCCGGGGGTTACAACAGCCGAAGTCCGATAAACCAGTCCAGGGTCAAGAATACCAAGAATGCAAAGCCAATGTCCATAAATCAACTCACAGAATGAAGTCCAGTGTCAAAGTCCAGAGTCCAATACACAGCATAGTCCAGGGTCAGAGTTCAAAGTCCAATACCAGCGTAGTCCAAGGACAGAGTCCAGAGTTCAGGGTCAGGAACATGGTTCAAGAAGCGTGCATGCAAGCCAAGGTTTTGACTCTTTGCTTCCACAGAATTTCTGGCTTCACTGGGTTGATTTATGGCTTCACTTTCCTTGAGCTGCTGGAAAGCTTTCTATCCTGTTAATACTCAGGACTAGATGAACGTAGGTTTCTGTGGACAGCCTTTGAGCGCTCCTCTGATCTTCTTGTCCTAAGTTTTTCCAGAAGCCTGGCCCGAAGCTTGTCTGTTGTGGAAGGAGAATCTGGAGGTGGTTCAGGTGGTTCCGATCTCTCAGCATTCTCTTCAGCCTCAGTTAACCCTTCTGGTTCCAGGTCTTTGGATGCACTCATGACACTTACCAGCAAGTGTGTATCAAAGTAGATAAATTGGTGCAGCTTTGTTGGCCAGGAAGGGAGATGTTTGGAAGTCAATGAAAGATCACAGGAACAGTCAAAAGGCAGGTTTTATTTGAAGTGTCAAAAAAACCCAACACCCCAAGCTTGCTTTAAAGAAAGTGATGGAGTGACGATCCTCCGGATAGGGCCATTTTGTCATGTTTCTCCAGGAAATTAGAATACAATTATGTAAGACATAGTCAAAGTTTTTCTGCATTAGAATAACACAGAGCAATTGTGCTTATCCCAACCTTGAGAACTTTCAGTAAGCATTCTCTCAAGCTTTCTGAGACTGGGCTCCTGACACAAGTCTTCAGTGGGGAAATTGGCTCCAAGTCTCAGGCAATTTGAATTTTTGACCCCAGCCAAGTAGTTGATTCTCAGAAGGAGAACTTTTTAACTCCTTCCTGGCCAAATAGGCAATTTCCCTGGCAAAAGGTCTGGTTGTAAAAATATTTTAAATTTTTTTAAAAAAAAAAATAAGGACCGTAACTTCAGAAGTTTACTCATTTAAGCTGTGAAACTTTTTTTTTCCCTTTGTGGCTGAGTGTGGCCTTACTCAATGTTAGCAGAGCTTTGGTGCTTATTCAACTCAGCCTGTCATTATACAACTGTTTGGTAATTACAAAAAAAATCCAAAGATGCTATGTGTCATCAAGTCACTTCTGATATGTGGTGACTATAGGAGTTAATGACCTCCAAAATGCCATATCATAAAGAGCTCTTCTTAGCTGTTGCAAACCAACACCATATTAGGTTGTTCTCTCTTCCTACTACACTAGCAATATTTTTTTTTCCAGTAAATTCTGCTCAGGTCTTTCAAACTAACAGCTGTGGCTTCTTCTTTTTTTAAGACAATCTGCCTGATATTAAGTCTTCCTCTCTTTCTACTGCCCTCATCTTCCCCAGCAATATTGTCTTTTCTGGTCATAAAATATATATTCTCATTATGTCTGCATGGAAGGATAACCTGTTTACTCATTCTTGCTCTAGTGAGAGTTAAGGCTTGACTTCACTGATTACCCACTTTTCTGCCTTTCTAGCTGTCTGTGGTATTTGTAAGCCTCTCTTTCAACACCACATTTCAAATGAGTTGTTTTTTTCCCTGTCTTCCTTTCACACAGTATGAATGATTCTGGTTTTGGTTTCCAGTGACAATCTTTGCTAACTTCCAGCTTCCCCACTTTTTTATTTCAAAAGTTGAGGGGTAAAGATAGAGTATTCATATTTGTATCCCTGGCAACTCAGGAGGTGGGGAAGCACCAACTGGGCTATGTCCATGATTGGCGTGATGTGAACAATGACAGCCATGTGTGGCACACAACAAGTGGCAAGCAGACCAACCAGTTCTGGAGGGAGGGTACAGTTTCCCCAGGCACCTGTGGTGTTGATATTCATATTTGTATCCTCAGGGATACAAATATGAATATCCCATCTCTAACAAGGGGACACCTTTTGGAAAATGCACACAACCTGTTCGTAAAGCTTCTGATCTGATATATCTTTTCTCCCTCGGGTTTCCTACCCCGAGGAAAGGGTTTGGAAACTGGAACATAGCTTTCCAATCTGCATTCTGTGAAGTGGGCATGACAACACTAGTTTACCTGAGAGGTGAAAGGGTATGCATGTTTTTCCATTGTATGTGTTGCACCCACTCACACTTTTGCTTCACCATTTCATCATCAAAAGAGGGTAACACCATAGACCATCTTGACTCTTGCAATTGGTGTTGTCAACATCCAGGCTCTCATTTGCCATGTAAAGCTTGGAACTGTTTTTCCTGCTAGCAACATGGGCATAATATGGTGCAGTAATATCAGGCCATTTCCTGGTGTTTTGAATCATGGATATAGAAGCACAATAGCCTACTTTCATAAACCAGAGGTATTTTGAAGAACTGGACGTTACATACTAAAAGGTTTATTCTCACAGTATATTGAGGGGAAGCTACATCAAGGATAAATATAAAATAAGTTGACCCACATTTCTTTGTTACTACAATGCAACAAAATAAAGAGAATATGAAGACATTGTGGTGTTGCCAGCAAATTGCAAGATTATTTTTTTTTTCTGGAAGCAATAAAAGCAATATTTGCTTATAGTATCTGCGGTGTGGACGGTCTTATCTTTCAGTGTCATGTTCCTGAGAAGCATTCTTGGCTCATCTAGTAAATACCCTGAAAATGTGGTGGCATTTCTGACAGATGTTTCTCAGTCTTCGGTATGTTTATGGTGGTCTAGAAAGGAAAGACATGTAATATCACAACATAAGCATTAAATTGTGACATGAGCACAGTGCATCAGAATGTGCTGAGTGGGAGTATTTAAGTTATGTATTTGTCACAGCACTGTTACAGAGTTCTATGTGCAAGTATATATGTTGGATGCACAGTGACTGAAAAAGCAGAAATAACAGTAGCAAACACCAGCACAATGAGCTCTTTAACTTTGATATTGCTTTTGAAAAATGAATTCTGTTTGCCATATCTTCAGGTTGCAGAGGCAAACGCATTATGTTTAATCATATGGCAAAAAGGATGCCATTTAAATACAAAGCTAAGGTCTGCTAGAAGGAGACTGTGAACAGCAAAAGGCAGAAAAATTGAATGCTGACTTTGGGCTCTGGCTATTAAAGCCACCTTTTGGGAGTAAACATATCCAGGATGCATTTAAAGTCATAAATGAAACCAGGTAAAGCGTATCTTTACATTCCCCTCTTCTACAGAATGTGATTACGTGGACGCTAGCTACATTAAGTAGAAATGAGCTTTTATTCAGCAGTTTTCATTGGGGATGATAACTCTACCCACATTGCACTCCTCCAGCATTTGTGAATGTGTAAGATGTGCCATGGGAACCATCCTTCCTCTCCAAAATCAGATCCTCATTTAGGCCATGCAGTGAAAAGGATGGATAGTGGCTCAGAATTAGGGGGGAAATGTAATTCATCATACAACACAGCGTGCCACCATCCAGTTGTTACAACCTCTGTTATCCATAACCACAGGGCATGCTGGTTAAGACTACTGGGAATTTAACAACATCTGAAGGATCAGTCTTCTCCATCCCTGTCACACTTAATTTACCACTAGAATACTATGCACACCTACTATCTCCCTCCATGACATTTTCTTGGCTGCAGACAGCAGCCCTTGTGACACCATTACATGAAAAATTTCCCTGGCCATTTGATAGAAAACTAGAGAAAGAAAAACTAAAAAAAGAGAAAGAAACCAAACCCAGAATTTTATTAATACAAATAATTCATGTTGTAGAGATTCTGTTTCAGGAATCGATGAAAGAACACAGAAATGAAAAGAAAGCCTTTTTTGTGTGTTTGTTTGTTTTAACACAAAAGGTCCCATCCTTACAAGTAATGTCACTGAACCAGACAAGGCTGGGGCTAGCATGTCATGTGAAGGGCACAAGGCACAGTGGCCTATCTCTGTATCTCCTTATTCAAGCATGTTTTCAGTTGGAAGCACTACGTACAACCCTAATGGCCAATCCATGACTGATTTCCAGTTGTACAAGTGGTTTTTTTAAAATACCCCCGCAATTGACAGATAACTTTGTTATTGTCGCTTCATGGGGGCAACTTCATTCTTCATGAGTCGTCAACTTCTGATGACTCACGAAGCAGGATGACTCACCAAAATGGTGAGTCAACCCCGTCTCTAATATAGACCCAATGGACAGAGTCTATTGAATCCACAGAAGTGGATTCTCAGAGAATACAAAGTGTATTTCCAGAAGCAGATCCACAGATCCACAAACAGCTTTCCTCCAATGGATCTACTTCTGAGAATACACTTTTCCTTGTCATGAAATGGTACTCAAATGTTCTGGCACATAAATCACCAACATGGCATAAAACTTTTCCCCGCCTATTTTCCCTAATGGCCATTCTGATGGCTAGGAAGGGTGTGGTTTCAAATGATAGGCTAGGGCCCTCTCAACAAATAACCAGCACAGCTTTTACACAGCCTGCCTACAGCAATGCAGAGGACTCACGGGCTCAGGTTGCTTTTATGACAGGTCAGGATGGGGACCCCAGATTGTATGGAGTGGCATCCAATTAAGCCAGAGTGGGCAAATCAGAACCACAGAATCACAGAGTTGGATGGAACCCCTGTGGCCATCTCCTTCAACCTTCTGCCAGTGCAGTGCAGGGAGTTCACAACTAAGCATCTCTAACAGACCATCATCCAACCACATTCCAGAGTTGGTAATTCCACTGCCAAACAACTCTATCACAATATCTTAAATAAAATTTAACTGCTTGTCATTTGAACTGGCTTGCATCCTATCCTCTGGAGCAGCAGAAAACAAGCTTCCAAGAAGTCAAATCCATAATTGATCTTGGGCAACTAGTCAGGAGCCATATGTTTGACGGGGGCAGGGCTGAAGCAACAAGAGAGTGGGCCTGAACATGAGACCCATCTCCCCAAAAAGTAATCAGTAAAAAAGGAGAAGTAAACAAAAGAGAAATTTGTTCATCATCTTCATCTTCATGTCAATTTCTTACTCAGAGAAAAACAACAGCAGTAGATTTATTTTCTGCTGTATGTTATTTGTGCAGTATTATCATGATGATGATGATGATGATGATGATTAGCTGAACTTCTCCCAACAAGGGACCCAAAGAGTCTCACAACATTAAAATTCACACAATTAAAACACAATAAATTAAATATTAAAAGACAAATTAAACAATATATGGAGTAACATAAACTTAAAAAATTAAAACATGAAAACATGAAAAAGATTAATGTAATATGCATATATTGTATGTACAGTGGTGCCTCGTATAACGAGTGCCTCGTATAACGAGGAATCCACATAACGATGGCTTTTTTGCGATCGCTTTTGTGATCGCATACTGATGTTGCCTATGGGGAAAAATTGCTTTGCGATGTTTTCCCCATAGACACCATTTGCCGGCTGAAAACGCGGCGTTCACTCGGGAGGAGGCGGGGGAAACTTCCCACCTCCTCCTGCCCGATCGCCGGCCTGTCAGCCGGCTGAAAACGCGGGCGTTCGCTCGGGAGGAGGCGGGGGAATCTTCCCACCTCCTCCTGCCCGATCGCCGGCCTCTTAGCCGGCTGAAGTCCGGCTATGCTTCCGACTCTCCCCCCACGGCTTGGATCCGAGCCGCGGGGGGAGGGTGGTGGGATCCGGATGCCTTTCAGGCATCCCGGGCTTGGATTCCATCTGCCGCCGGTTACCCATGGTTTGGGTAACCGGCAGGGGGTGGGATCCAAGCCCGGGATGCCTGAAAGGCATCTGGACCCCCCACTCTCCCCCGCGGCTTGGATCCGAGCCGTGGTGGCTACCCCAGCCATGGCCGTACTCTAGGGAGTCCAGCCATGGCTGAGGTAGCCGCTGCGGGTCAGATCCAAGCCGCGGGGGGAGGGAGAAAACCAGATAATCTGTTCCTATTAGAACGGATTATCCGGTTTTCAATGCATCTCTATGGGAAAACTCGTTTCACCATAGCGATTTTTTTTATAACGAATTAACCTCGCTATGCGAGGCACCACTGTATATGTATGCAATATGCAACTCAATAGTAATTCCCCTAAGGACAAGGCTTGATGGGATGTTTGGACTGCTGGATAGCTCAGTGGTGTATATTATCTGGCTGTGGAGCGAGAGGCTTGGAGTTCAATTCCCCACTGTGTTTCCTTTACAGGACCTAGACTTGATGACCTATAGGGTCCCTTCCAGTTCTAAGATTTTACTGATTATTGTTAGTAGGAGTTTTTGCTTTGGAGCCTAACTACACTTGGTGGAAGATAGGAAACTGTTTCTCTCAAGTGATTCTCCTAGCTCACAACTGGTGTGGGCTCTTAGTCATGGAAAGCCTTCATCAATCTTGTTCACAACAGTAGGCAGTTAGTTGCAAAAAGAGAGATGACAATGACATGAGAGCTTCTCTGCACATGTGCCCTCTGATTTGGGGACTGAACAGCTCATATGTAGCGTTTGCAGAATTCCAACAAATTCCATGTTGTTGCAGGTGGTTGAGAATTGGGCCCTAGGCTCATTGCTGTTCTGTAATTGTAGGAGCTTGTGATGAAGCTTTATTGGATCCCAACAGCTGCAACATCAAATGATGTAGAAAACCCATTTAATTCCATCTAGTGATTCCAAGGTTCTTGGAACTGATCCTGGAAATTGCTTATTAAACTCTATCGAGAGTTCTGTGGCTCCTTACAGATCAGCACATTTCATATGGCATAAGCATTTGTGAACTCCAGCCCATTTCATCAGATGCATGGCACATTGCCTATAATATTCCTCAGACAATGTGGACTGCAGCCCACAAAAATCTTCTCTGCCCTAAAATTTGTTAGTCTATCAAGTGCCAGGGAAGTCCCTGTTCCTTTCCTTGCTGGCACAGCTACCCCTGAAAACCTGTTGAATTCTAGCTTTCCTGGGTGTACTCTGCTGGTGAATCAGGTTTGTGCACCCTAAAATATGATCCAAAATATGTGCCACAGTCACTCCAGATGTTCTCTAAAACAGAGAACCAAGACGTCTTTTGGCCCCTTGCAAGTAGCCACTGTAGTTCTCACATCTGCAGCAGTGCCAACAATGCTGCCCAATTCTAGTGACCAAGGATGGGAGGGGGTATCCTTCATAATGAAGTCTGAGATGGAGGGGGCAGGGTCTGAATTAAGACTGATGCAAACAGGTATCCATATATTTTGCTCCACCACTGAGGCAACCTCCAGCAGCAACAGCCACGCCAATCAAAATACTGTATGGTCATGGGAGGAAGATATCCTGAGCTGGTGACAAGGATCATTAACCAGGCATTCAAAATATCTCAGAAAGCCACATGTGGCTTGTGGGTTAGGAGGTACCAGAGCTTAGCGATGTCCACACTTTGAAAAGGCTGGTCACTAGGGAGAGGATTTCTATGACATTTCACATTTTCTCTGCAACTTACGTTTGAGGCTATAAGCAAGTTCAAACATGTTTATAAGTATTCTGGCCTTTATCACCAAATTACTCATAAACATGTTCAAACACAACCATAAGCTCAAACATAGATTGCAGAAAAAAATATGACACGTCATAGAAATCCTCCCCCTGGTGATCACATCCTCCCCGTTTTCTCCCCCTCCACTATACCTTAACCCCGTAATCATATTTTTGGAAAGTGGTAAGGGTTTGCAAGGGCAGGAAAGGTGGGAGAGGTCCTATGGCATCAAAATCACTCTTCTTGCATTATCTTGGGTTATATCTACACATATATCAGCTCTCAGATTTTTTTTTATCAATGTATCACTTATACCTGTATTGACTGTGACAGCATTTTTAAGAGGTGTGTTGGGGGGTGTTGTTTTTAGATCATGGATAGCCATATCAGGCATAACCCCTTCCTGTCATCCATGGCTTCTGAAAGCATTTGTCTTAAAAGTAAACAACATTGTAAAAGTATTATATTTGTTGATTAATTGTGGCAGCTTTCTAGTCAAAAGATGTTAAACCAATTAGTTAAGGTCATTAATCAACTTATTACAGCTCTGTTTCTTAATACATTCAGTCAGGCACAGTATAAACATTACCTCTTTTGCCTTGCTAATACCCTGGCACACATCAACATTCTATATTGTCCTCAGTCATCTATATTTTCTCCCTAGTACACGTTCTTAAGTTTTCCTAGCACTACGTGTACAGGCTAATATCCAGGCAGAAGTGGTCCTTGGATGGTAAATTATATTAATCAGATCTCCAAAGGACTTTACATTAGTCTACAAAGGTTTTCTTGAAACATTTTGCATTGTTTACCCCTGATGTTCCCTGCACCTCTTATATAATAGCTTCCATATTTTATTTATGTCTTAGTTGCCTAGATAAATTATCCCCATGTTCCATGGAAACCGCTAACTTAATAATGACTCAGAGCTTTCATTTTGACACTACTAAGTCTGGACAACAGCTTAATTTAGTGAACCTGCTGTCTCTTGCTTGCTTGCTTGCTTGCTTGCTCGCTCTGTGTGTGTGTGTGTGTGTGTGTGTGTGTGTGTGTGTGTGTGTGTGTGTGTGTGTGTGTGTGTGTGTGTGTGTGTGTGTGTGTGTGTGCACGTGCGTGCGCACACACACACGCATGTGTGAAACTTTGGCTAGGGGAATCATGTCTTCCATCTCAGGTGTCAAACCTTAGGCAGTATGGTTTGAATCCAAAATCACATTATTGAGTAATAAAATAATAATGACTCTTTGTCAGCTTGCCAACTCTGATAAAAAGCAGAACTTACTATACTTTGGTAACTGTTGTAACTGAATATGGGGCTAACTAACTCAAGATAACATTGTTAAAAGGATTACTGGCTTATCAGGGTCTTGAATTACGCAGAGAGAACAGTGGCGGAAGTGTCCTATGTTGCTGCCACGTGGGGGTGCTATCACCTCAATAATCCACTCGCTTAGAAACTCAGCATTGAATTTAAACCTAGCCTTGCATTTCAGAAAAGAGATTTGGAGGAGGTTCTGCCCAGGCTTGACTTCCATGGTGTAAAGCACATTTATCCTTCTTCTGTCAAATTGTTTTGACAAAGTGTTCTGAGCTGTTGTTTTAAATTGTTCTGTGTTGTTTTAA
Organism: Pogona vitticeps; assembly: GCF_051106095.1. Lineage (NCBI taxonomy): Eukaryota > Metazoa > Chordata > Lepidosauria > Squamata > Agamidae > Pogona > Pogona vitticeps. The sequence continues at coordinate 217,759,405 of NC_135783.1, read as the reverse complement.
TGGTTGTCCCCTACTGAAATCCCTAGATATAGGGTGACATAAATCTTTAAAAATAAAATCTAAAGTTATGACTGACTGTCTGTCTCTTCTAAAACATGTCTGAAACAATAAGAAACAGAAACATGAAACATGGATATGACTGATCTCCCTACTTGAAATATATATATATATAACCTGTATCTGAACTGCTGGCTAACTAGCCGAGTGATTTAGTGTCTGCCTATGAAGCTGGAGGCTGAGAGTTCAGTTCCCTACTGTGCCTCCCAGAAAAGCCAGCCTGTGTGGCCTTGGGCAAACTCCACAGTCCCAGGATGCCCCCCCCCAGAAGAAAGCACCTCTGGGTATTCTACACCCAGTAAATCACTTCTGGGTACCCTTATACCCAGAAAATATTGGAAAGGATCACCATAAGTCATGATTGACTTGACAGTGTGTAATTATTGTATCCTGACTAGCTATGCTGGTCGAACGATTCTGGGAGATGTAATCCTTTTATGCTAGGAGTTAGAAACAACGCATATATTGCTTAGATATTGCTAATTTCCCAAATAAAGTAAATAAGTTTGATCTCAAATAAAGTAAATTAGTTATAGCTCATGCTGGCTGAAGTTCTTTTGGGAGTTGTAGACCAAATATGTTACATGGCAGTAGTTTCTAGGAGCTATAATCCTTTTACCAAAACGGTAGGCACAAGAAGCTTGAAATATTGCACCGGTACAATATTTGTACCATTACTTCAGATGGTTTGCCATCTGAAGTAAATGAATGGCTTATATCTTGACTGGCCACACTGCCTGGAGGATTCTGAGAGCTGTGGTTCAAAGAAGCTACGACATTTCCATCTCATGGGTAGTAGGTTAAGTGCTAAACAGACTTCTAGGACATAGAACTGAGAATCGGGGATGAGGTGCAAATGGGTTCCCTCCCAATCCTATAACAGTACTTTGAGTCCCCAGGTGTTCTTGAACTACAACTCCCAGAAACCCTGGCCAGCAGAACTAGTGGGGATGCCTTCTGATAGTTTTAGTCCAAGATTATCTAGGGACTCAAGGTTGAGAACCACTACCCTAGCACATACTGAAAATCAGGGTGCAAAGAAGCAGGGATCAATGTGAATGAAACAAGAGCAGACATTAAGGACACTTGTGGATTTTTAATCCAGGAAAAGCCACGCATATTTGCTAGTATTTTAACCAATAAAATAAAGTAAGATTCTGGTCTGTAGTGAGAAGAGCTGCTCAGAGCATTTGTGGGATCTGTTATAATAAGAGGTACATTACGTCCCTTGGATGTAGCCTATATCACTTTTGCAATAACATTGCTCCTATAGTGTCTGAACTTGATTGCAAGGTTACAGCAGATTTTATGGAGGCATCTAGAGCTCCTAGTCAGATACTGCAGGATCAGTTCCAGTTATCACCTTAAGGATGTAGAGGTGATTGGTAAGGATTGGCAGACTACCTATATACTTAATCCATGCCCATCTTGCTTAATTACATCTGGCGGGAAAGGACTGGGTGAATATGGAAAATAATTAATGCTTCCTTCTGAGAGAGAGGGGTCACAACTACCATAAAGGAAGAGATTGTGTTGTTGCTTTCTCTTTTTAACCCTCTATAATCCAGAAGAATGTAATAGATATCACATTTTCACAAATATTTTATTTAAGAAAAGATATTCAAGCAGTTGGTGGGAATCCAAGTATATGCAGTTGTAGATGAAATACAGTATCTGGACATATTTTGAGTCATTATTGTTTCAATCAGCACAAAAAGAAGGGATTTCCCAACCTAATAAACTCTTTCAATGTATTTCATCTTACAGGCATCATTGTTTAAAAGTGCTTCTGTGTGTCTGTTCCACCACAGCAATGGTACTGTAAAACCTAAACATCTAAAAGCTGGCATGAAAATTGAAGGAGCTCTGGATTTGTGCATCCTGTGGTTCTTTTGATTTTAAAATTGATAGATTAATTTCAATTCATTAAAGTATCTATAGGCTGCAATACAATATTTATTTACTAGGTGGCAGCTATCCTTAACTATATACATGAAGCCTGGCATATACTTTTCTCCACAAGGCTCCTAAGCAGCTTCATGTGATGTTTCCTTCTGCAGTGCTCCGAAATTATTTAAAAAGTTAAGAGAGGGAAAAGGAGATTCCTATTGCCTAGTCAAGGGACAGAGGAAGAATGGGTAGAAAGAGAAGCTGAACAAGCACTGGGATCAGAAGGAGAGAAAGAAGAGCTGAGGTGGAAAAACAGAAAGAGCCGCAAGAAAAAGCAGCGGGCCAGACTGGGAAATCAGGGGTTTCTAACCCTTGTGAACTGGAATGTGGTGGTGGGTTAAACTGCAGAAGCCTCTGTGCGGCAAAGTCAGAAGACAAGCAATCATAAGATCAAATCCATGCGACAGAGTGAGCTCCCACGGCTTGTCCCAGTTCCTGCCAACCTAGCAGTTCGAAAGCATGTAAATGCGAGTAGATAAATAGGTACCACCTCAGTGGGAAGGTAAAAGCGTTCCGTGTCTAGTCGCCCTGGCCACGTGACCATAGAAACTGTCTACAGACAAACGCTGGCTCTACGGCTTGGAGATGGGGATGAGCACCATGCCCTAGAGTCGGACACGACTGGACTAAATGTCAAGGGAAACCTAACCCTTGTGAAACTGAATACTCCTGCTAGTCATTTAAACTAAGTCATCAAGTATGCAATAATCAGCAAGTTATTAATATATAGGTGCTTCAGCTCCACTTCAAGAGGGCAAAACTGTTGCTGCTACTGTCAGTTTCACACCTTCTCTAAACTGTATGCCTTATTTTATTTGGTTTATTTTTAAGGTAGTATCCAAAATTGGATGGGAAACACAAGTGAGCTCTTTTTAACTGATTTCTTTTCAGATTCTACAGAACCCATTAACACAGCGGCCCCCAATCTTTTTAACTCTATGGACCGGTTGGGGAAGGCAGGGCACCCACCCATACACTCATGCACATGCGTGAAGGAGCAGGGGCTAGCTCGCACTGGTGTGTGCACACTTGCATGCATGCGCAAAGGGCAGAGGCACTTGGGGAATACTCATGCACGCTCACGAAGGGGTGGGGGCACTCACACGTGCGCGCACACTCACGCATATATGCAAAGGGGCTGTGCGGGGGTGGGAGTGCATGCAGGGGGTGGGAGATCTGTCTCCACTGCCCAGTCTGGCCCAGGCCATGGACCGGTACTGGGTCGCGGACCAGGGCTTGGGGACCCCTGCATTAACATTATGTTGAAAACACAATGCCGGGAATGCATACCAAATATTCTTTTGAACAACTATATAATACTCTATATATTATAGTACTAAATTGAGCTGTATTTGACAACTCAAGGGCTGGTTTAATAAACTCTATTGCACTTCTGGATGATAAAAGTTGGAAGATGCTCCTTCTTTCAAACTAAGGATCAAAATGTATGGAACATGGAAGATCCTCAATGGGATCTCCATCCCACTCTCCTTCCTGCTTTCCAGATGACCTCTTGCCAAGAAGTACCTTTTGCCAACTTCGATGACTTTACCAGCTATAGGTCTTTCTGACCAGCAAGAGTCTAAGTCATAAAAATTCATGTTTTCCTATCTTCCTGATTGGCTTACTGCTGCAGGTTGTATTGTGAACTTACCTTGAAGATTCAGCTTTATTTATTCAGAATGGGAGTTCTGCATTCAAAGGTGGTAGGCACATATGAATATCCTCAAAGCTTTTAAGTCTAAAGAAATGGGTCCTGTTTCCAATAAGACAAAACACTCAATGTTTAATGTAGTGTCCCCCAATTTGGACCAGTCTCAACTGTATGGATTACAGATCTCAACATCTCTTGGAAGCCCAGGTTGATGTGTGAGATGGCTAGCAGAATTTTGATTGGTTGGGCCACATTCATGCATATTTGACACATGTTAAAACAACCTCATTGGTTGCCTGTACATATTAAAGTCCTAAATGAATTGGGTTATAACATTTCTCATATCAACAAGACATGCTTTAAGTAGCCCCTTTTTAAAAAAAACCAGAAGTACGTACATTATATAACAACAAAGTAAAAACCTTTCTTAGCAGTGCTGTCCTGGCTACTAGATGTTGCTCCCAAAGAGACTTCAAAGGCATGTCATTCTGGCAAGGTCTGGACCTTGTAGGTATGTATAATTTCGATCAACTAGCTTTACTACATTGTCCTTTTGCACATGTTTCCAAAAGTAGTTCTCTGCCTGAAATTCTGATACTCAGCTCTCTATGTGGAATCATGACCATGCCATTATCAACCACAGATTGTTATTCATTTAAGACTTCCTTTGGTGATTTTGGAATACACATGACTTGGCCATATTGCGTACAAGTCACATGCAGCCCAACATTTCTGCTGGTGATGATGTTACCACTGTTCCACATACAGAGCTGCACAACAAGATTTCAGCCCCTGTATTTTATTCCCCATTCCCTTACATTTTAAAATAAATATTTCTCCCTATAGGTTGTGTATGTTTGCCTTCTTTAGTAAAGTTTCTGGTTCTGAATCCAGCGCTCTGACTTTTCAACTCCATTTCTATTGTTTGATGTTTCATTAAATACTCGGAAGCAGGGACAGCAGCCTAGTCTTTGCTGTCCCATATCCTTGGGATGCCCTGTAAGATCTGAGGGCCATCAAATCCAAACGGAGGGAGTGATGGCAATATACCATTCAGGATTGGTTTGGAATTCTGGGTCTCTCTCGCTTAATCCTAAGGTTTCATCCTTGAAAAGGGCAATGTAAGTTAGCTCTTCCCTTTTGCCCTGCTCAGATTTCCTGATGCAAGCCCCCACCCAAACTGCAGTTATAGATGGACAGATAACATGCAAACATTAAGAACTCCAAACATTAAGTCCAGTACCCTCCTCACTAAATGGTAAGGAAAATTGTCCCTCTGCCCTATTGTGACAGGCTACCTGTTGTGTTCCAGTCTTATGCTGGTGCCAAGATCCATCACACAACAGGGAGCCTCCTGAAGTTGGGGGAATGGGGGGATGTCCACACAGTTGCTCTTCTACTGCATTTTTAGCTAACAAGTTCCTAGCTTAAGAGTCTAGACCGAGAGTCTAACCAATAAGCAAAAATAATTGCCCTGGATAATATCTATGGAAGGACAGCAATCCAACTTTTGTGAAGTAAACAATTAGAGCTGTGAATCTTGGCCCTCGTGAGCCTGAGCTGGAGGTAGGAGGTTTCTTGATGGAGCCAAAGCTTTGGAAAGACAGATTTTGACTGACCCTGTAGATCAACATCTGACAGCTTTGCAAAAATGACATGACTGAGCTTGTGGGAAATGTGTTTCATAAGAACTTTCATTCATTTGCTACGGAAGACAGGACAATTCCACTTGCAAGTCTGCGCCGAGCAGTTGGTGTGATAGCAACCATACACCCCCACATTAACAACAATGCTAATGCTAACAGCAACAGTGATCAGAACCAGGAACAACAAGCATGGCTAAGAATCAGTATTGAATAATTCAAAGAAATTAATTGATGGCAAGTGCACAGCACAGCAGAGGGATGTGGGTGTGCATAGCTCCATGCATTCAAGCATGGCACTGGGATGTGTACATTTAACAGTCTGTCCCCAGCCATCCCATGAGTTGGCAGGGATTCCGCAGAAGCAGTGAAACTGCAGAAGTGGTGAAACTTTTGTGTTTCAGTATTCAGACACCAGCATGGCTTGAACTCCATGTGCTTCCAGAAGACAGTGGCAAGAGGCCACCCAGTATAGTCCTCCCTTCCCCAAACTTGCATCCTTTGGATGTGTTCAATTGCAACTTCCATCATCCTTAGACAATATGGCCCACAGTCATGTGAGCTTGAGGTTAGATGAAAGTTGTGATTCCACAGATGGTGTGGAGTGACAGATTTTACTTTCTTGGGCTCCATGATCTATGCAGATGGAGACAGCAGCCATGAAATTAAAAGATGCCTGCTTCTTGGGAGGAAAGTGATGACAAACCTTGACAGCATCCTAAAAAGCAGAGACATCACCTTGCCAACAAAAGTCCGAATAGTCAAAGCTATGGTTTTTCCTGTAGTGATGTATGGAAGTGAGAGCTGGACCATAAAGAAAGCAGACCGCCGAAGAATTGATGCTTTTGAATTGTGGTGTTGGAGGAGATTCTTGAGAGTCCCCTGGACTGCAAGGAGAACAAACCTATCAATTCTAAAGGAAATCAACCCTGAGTGCTCACTGGAAGGACAGATCCTGAAGCTGAGGCTCCAGTACTTTGGCCATCTCATGAGAAGAGAAGACTCCTTGGAAAAGACCCTGATGTTAGGAAAGTGTGAGGGCAAGAGGAGAAGGGGACGACAGAGGATGAGATGGTTGGACAATGTCATCGAAGCTACCAGAATGAATTTGACACAACTCCGGGAGGCAATGGAAGATAGGAGGGCCTGGCGTGCTCTGGTCCACGGGGTCACGAAGAGTCGGACACGACTAAATGACTAGACAACAACAACGTGATTCCACACACTAGGAGAATGTGAAGATGGGGAAGCCTGGTGTAACATGTATGTGCCTGGATGGTTATGAAGAAGACAATAGTGGTAGGAGAAGTACTACCTGTACCAGTAGTGGCAGCATAATTATTTACAAGTTTTGTAAATTGTATTTTAATTTAAATTTTGTATACTTCTCTGAAATGTTGCTAATAATTAAATGGCATACTGTTAACTGCAGAAGAAAGAGATCTGTCTGCAGTGTCAACAAACCAAAGAACAGGCAAGATTTTTTTTAAAAAGGTAAGGAAAGACAAATTGAAAAAGAACAGACATGTTCCAATTAAGGTGTCTGAATTAATTTAAAAAGACAAGTGAAAATGAATGTGCCTTGAAGGTTCTTCTTTAAGATGAGGGGAGGATTGAACTCCCATATAACTGGGGGCAATGCATTACAAAGAACACAGACTGGAGCCTGGAACCTTACTTTTCAAAAGTAATTTGTTATTTGTTACTCATTAGTTTTAAAGAAGCCCAACCCTCTGAGTCATGACATGGCTTTTTGTTGTTATTGCTAGCATATTGCAGTACAATTAGTTTTTTATTTAATTCTTCATTCAAAAATAGAATGATGGTCAAGAATCCTCCAAAATGGCCCACCAAAAGTGATGTTTTGGGAGTAATAAGTACATTTTATGCCTTGTGCTACAGACATTTCTAATGATATTACCAGGAGTCATTATGTTACACTATGAATGTGATAACTGGTAGTGTCATTAACTAAAAAGTAAATGTTACAGATAATGTCATTATTTGTAATGTGTTCCTTCCAAGTTGTGACACAGATGGTCAGCTAATTTATGTGCTGGATAATTTAAGATAGTCCCAGTGACATTTGTCAGACATTCAGGTCTTAAATATTCAAAGGCCCCTGGTAGACCAGTTAGTGGCTGGGGGGCGGGGGGAGTGTTCTTGGCATTTTCTCCTCATTTGTTTAACTTTTGAATACTTGACAGTGTGTTGCATTTTGTAGACTATATAATATCTTGGATGCTTGAGTTGCATGTATGATTTATCCCTGTCCTATAAAACAATACATTTGTATGCACAGATCTGATGAAAGCCACTCACTTGTACTCTGTTTGCTGAATGTGATGTAAATATTCCTGAAACAAAGAGATAAACATGAATAAAATACTGGTGCTTCATTCAACTTAGACTCAATGGTTGGTGGGGATGAGGGAATGCAGGTAAGCCTTGACCATCTCCCTGCCCTACCTCCTACCTGGATATTCTGTGCACCTTTGAGTGTTCTGAGCAAAGGTGTGCACAAGCACCTTTACGTGCCATCAACTGCATGTGCATACAGCCTTTCTCTAATCGGCACTCCTGATAAGGAAGGGTTGCAGAAAGAGATGTGGACGAAGTGGGAGTGGTCTGCAAGTGATTTTTTAAAAGTATAAAGACTCTCAGAAATGTGATATAAGCACTGGTTGCCCTTCAGTCTCTTTGGCTTCTAGTTTCCTGCTTCTTCTAGTTCTGTTGGTAGCATTTTCAATTTCTTCTAGGCCTTCATTAGGCTCTGGTCACCCATGATACTTACCGGATCCTTGTATTTTATCCTGATTACAAAGCCCTTAGAAGTAAACCATTCAGGCTTAATATTTTGCCTGTGGGGCAGTAGTTGGTCCTACAAAGCTGGATTCAAGGTTTAGATTTTTCCCTGCCACCAACGGGTTGTATGCAGCAGCTCCTGTATTAGAACTCACCATTAAATAAGCAGGGTAGACTGAAATGTTGAAATATCTAGACTACTTAGTAACACAACAGTAATGCTTATACGTATCAATCATCAGATTCTTACATGCTCTTTATGACTACAAAGAGATGAAAGTGGAAATTTTCTCAAATGCCGGCAACACCTACATTTAATTCAAATGTAGCATTTATTATTTCCAAGTCTATATCTAAGAGAGCAAGGGGGTGGCAGGATGTTTCCTTGCTACCTTCTACTGCTAAAGTGAGAAACATTCCACCATCTGCAGTATTTAAGGATGCACATAATACTTCCTGTCTTCATACTTCTCTGCATTCCTTTCATTTTTTGCTGCTAACCTGGACCTAGAATACTTTCAAATCACTGTGAGGAGAAAAATAATAAATGTAATTCATACCACACATTTTTCCTTCTCATTAATCAGCTAGCATTGCAATCCTATTTGACTTTTATCTTTCACTTGCAATGGGATAGCTATGCACTCTTTTTGAGACACAGGCTGCCACCCAACCTTAGCTTTCACAGCTCAGCTGCCTGGCATTTTATTTAAGTACCGGCAGAAATGCTTATTATTTGAAGCACCGTGGCACCTTCCTACTGTGAAGCCCTTCTGCTCACATAATCTATTGTAATAGTACTTTTACGAGCTGGGTGGCTTACTCAGTAAGTTACATATCTAGAGCCAGAGGTTGGGAGTATAGTGACCCAAAATGCCTGCAGGGAAGAACCAGCCTGTGTGGCCTTGGGCAAGCTGTCCAGTCCCTGAGAGGCCCCATAAGGAAGGAATGGTAAACCACTTCTGAGAACTCTATACATAGCATACCCTGGAAAGGGTCACCAGAAATCAGAATTGACTTGACATCACATCATCATCATCATCATCATCATCATCATCATCATCATCATCATTATTATTATTATTATTATTATTATTATTATTATTATTATTATTATTATTATTATTATTATTATTATAAAAACATTGACTGGTATTATATAACAGCTATATGTTTCAGCCAAAAACCTGAGTATCCATTAAATGTCAACGCAGTATGTATGCTATTCCTAATATTGCCGGGGTTTTTTTGCAGCTCTTATGGTGGTGTGATTTCTGAGATCTACAACTGCTTATAGTATTGTGTGAAATTTCTTGATATTGTTCCCAGTGCCCCAGTGACTACGGGGACCACTGAAGTGTGTTTCCTCTGGAGGTGAAATGTTTCGATTGCCAGGTGTCTGTATTTTGTTAGTTTTCCCAATACTTTATTTTCAACTCTGACATACCCTGAAATTGCAGTGTCAATAATCCAGATATTTTTTCGTTCTATTAGTACTATGTCTGGTGTGTTATGTTCAAGGTGTCTGTCGGTTTGGATCCAGAAATCCCACAAGTTCTTGACTTTGTCATTTTCTGACACCTTCTTTACCTGATGTTCCCATGGGTTTTTGGAGGCTGGCAAGTCATATTTTTTGCATAATGATCAGTACACGAATTTTGCCACTCTGTCATGTCTAACTTTGTCATCCAGTTCTTCTAATTCAATTTGGGCCCAATCTAGGATTTTAGCTGGGTATCTAATTACTGGAACTGCCCATGTGTTGTTGTTACATGTATATATTAGCAACTTGTCTCCAGTCAGGACTGAAGGTGAGCTTTAAAGACTTTCCAGCAGTAGAAACCTCTTCACTAACCTGTTGGGTTCCAATAGTGAGCAGTAGTTGACAAAAAAAAAAAGCAACTCAACGGGAAGAGAAACAGTAGCATTCATATAAGGATTTTATGATAAAATCACTTTGTACCATTTGTAGAAATGTATGGGGCCTCGACAGAGAGTTGCAGTTCTTTTTTGTTTCCCAACACATTTCCCATCTTCGTTCATTGTAGGGGGAAAAATCAGTTCAGGAGGAAGAGTTGAATGAGCTGCATTGATTGGTAGTGCTAATGTAGGAGCTTTCTGTCTGCTAGTGTTGTGGCTGGCCCCACCATTAACCAAAATGAGGAGGCGCCTCTGGTTGGAGCCCACCAGAAGTAGCAAATTTGCCAGCACCCAAAGAAGCACCCTTGGAGTAGCACCCCAAGGTTGGGGAACCAACCAAAGGAGATTTTTGGCTGCTAAGGAGGTAGCGCAGAATAAGCGAATCCAAAATGCCTAATCCTTTGTGCTAGTTAGTTTAAAAGGGTACATGGTTTTAACTATATGTTACTCCTTCCTATTCTAGGGCTTTCCTTACAAGGTCAGTCTGTAAGTGTCCAAGAGCTACTTTTGTTTGGAATTGCTAAATACAGTCTTCTTTTCCATCGCTGATTTATTTCCTACTGATGCTTCACCAACACTTATAGACCTGCTTCCAAGTTGTAGTCCTTTTCCTATGTCCCCTTGTGCCTCTTCTCCTTTTCTTTATTCCTACAATGGAACACAAATCTCAAAGATACAAGCCCTATTCAGATGTTAAGCCTGAAAGTGTGTGGAGTCCCCCATCCGTAAGTCCAGCAGAACATTGCATGCTCAGCATGGAGGTCTGAGTTGGCAGTATGATGACTTTTGCGGATCTTTGAGGTGTAGTAGCAGAGAGTGGGTTAGCGTCACACATGGGCATGTCATCCCCATCACCATTTGAGTCTCACACACTTACCACCTGAATAGGGTGACAGATCACTGGGGGGCTCTTTGCAAAATATGGTCCCAAGAAGCAACAGGCACTATAGGCAGGTTGCGCTAAGAGTAGAGCAGGGGCATCTTCCTCTGTGGTCCAAAGGCTAATTTGTGAGTCTTTACCTGGAATGTCAGAGTAAAATGCCCCACCTGACATTGACTGTAGCTCCACCAGACAGCTGCAGATAGACAGAACCTTCTCATCACATCTGTCAAACATGAACCTCTGTAATCCTCTGTAGACATGATTCACTCTCAAGAGACTATGGTAATGTGCTCTGAATAGAGATCTTGGAACAGCGTCTAGTGTGGCTGAGAAGGCCAATTCGAGAGTGACAATCCCTTCCACACTGAAGACAAATACAATCTGTCCCCTGCCCAGCTCCCTGATTTCACTGCTTTCGGGACTGCCTCTTCACCTTGGCCTGCTGGACAAGGGTCTCTTCAAATTGGGAGAAGCCATGCTGCACCGCCTGCCTCCAGGCTGGACACTCTGATGTCAAGTTTTCCCATCTGTTGAGGTCCATTCCTAAGGCCTTCCGATCCCACTTGCAGATATCCTTGTATCACAGCTGTAGTCTCCCTCTATAGCGCTTTCCCTGCAGGAATTCTCCATAAAGGAGATATTTTGGAATACAACCATCAGCCATTCTCACAACATACCCGCACCAATGTAGATGTCACTATTCAGTAATGTATACATGCTGAAAATTCCAGCTCATTCCAGGACTACACTATTTGGAACTTTGTCCTGTCAGGTGATGGCAAAAATGCGTTGGAGACAACGCATATGGAATGTGTTCAACTGCCATGCACAAAGGGTCCAGGACTCACTGCAGTACAGGAGTATATTCAGGACACAAGCTCTATAAACCTGGATCTTGGTATATGCCGTCAGCTTCTTGTTACGCCATGCTCTCTTTGTGAGTCTAGAGAACATGGTAGCTGTTTTGCCAATGTATTTATCCAGCTCGACATCTAGAGAAAGAGTGTCAGAGATCGTTGAGCCAAGGTACACAGCCATGAATAACCTCCAATTCTTGTATAGAGATGATAATGGAGATGAGTCCACACCCTGGCCCATGACTTGTGTTTTCTTCAGGCTGATTCTTAATCCAAAATCTTGACAGGTCTTGCTAAAATGATTCATAAGTTGTTGGAGGTCTTCAGCAGAATGGTCAACAATGGCTGTATCATCGGCGGAGAGGAAGTCCTGCATGCATTTCAGCTGGACTTTGGTCTTTGCTCTCAATCTAGAGAGATTAAAGAGCTTTCCATATGATCTAGTCTGGAGATACACACCTTCTGTTGCAGTTCGAAAGGCCTGCTTCAGCATGACAGCAAAAAAGATCCTAAACAGAGTCGATGTGAGGACACAGCCCTGTTTCACTCAAGATGTCAAAGGGATCTCATGCTGAGCCATCAAAAACTACAGTGTCCTTCATTTCCTAATGAAAGGACCTGATGATGTTAAGGAGCCAAAGTGGACATCCAATCTTGGGAAGTATTTTAAAAAGGCCATCCCTGCTAACCAAATCAAAGGCTTTGTGAGATCTATGAAGGCCACAAAGAGTGGCTGTCATTGTTCTCTACATAATCTCCATACCGCCTTGAATGTACCAGCAAAGCTGGGCCTGACTACCTCTAGTTAGTATATAACCTATATACCAAGAAGTGGCTATGAAATAGTACTACCTTAGATACTATTATACTATATCTCAATCATTCTCAACAGGGGGCCACAGACTGTAAACTATTCTTATAAGGTTCATTATGCAGCTTACACAATCCTGTTTTGGCCTATATTTCTGCTGTAAATTTGCTTTTTCTTCCTATAGGATACAGCAAAACTTAGTTTCAGTGCAAGAGGAGAAACCAGTCCCTTCCAGGAATGATTATTTCCTCAAAAATCAATTCTAAGAGGGTAGTGCGGTGCGGGCCACTAATGTTTTCGTTTCATGGTTTGTTTGGGTTTTTGTGGGTTTTTTGACTAATCCAAAAACTCAGCCTCATCTTATAAGCTCAACTGTTACCCTAGCCAAATCTCAGACCCATGGCCTACCTCAGTAGAAGTTAGTTTCCTATGTTTCTGTGTTCCTTTTGCTTCTGGGAAGAGCATCAAGGCAAGAAGGAGACTAAACTGGCTTATCCATCACCCATGGTGGAAGCTGCTACTCTTAGTTCTTTGCTTTCCTTTTCTCTGAGAGCTAATAAAAAACATCTTGTTATCTCATTATGTGCTTACAGAAGTAGAGCTGTCATTACACCCTGAACGGCCTTCTATTTACTCCTTTGCCTTCCTTCTGTCCTCAAATCAGTCCATGGGCAGGGTATGATTATGCTGAGAAAATGACTCTGATTTGTATAGTTATGTAAGGATATATTTTTAAGAGGCTTTGTGGATGCTTCCATTCATTTAAATTTGCCTGGCAATATATCACACTGCCCCCACACATTTATGGCAACAGTTGTCAGTGCATGAACCCAATTAGGGCTTCACCCACACACACTTCACCCAGCTCTGCACACTGCCAAGGAAGTCATACATAAATTTATTCCATGCATACATATGAATGAAAGGCCTTTGAAAACATATGGTGGAGGATGAGTGTTGTGTCATGGAAGCAAAATGATGAATTGAAAAGGCTCACTCATCTACATTGGAAAGTCTGATCCACAGAGTCAATACCTCGACAAAGTTCTTTCTTCAGACAGTGAATGAGGAACAGCACGACAGACAGCCTTAATAACCTCCTTCAAAAGCAAACAACTTATCTTGTATCTGCTTACAAATAAGGTCATTACTACTGTACAGGTATGAGCAGATACAAACCCACAATGTATCAAAGAGAAATTCTGCACTACTTTTAGTCAAGCTGTAATAAATCAGTCCTGAAGATTTACAAAAATCAAGATAGTGAGCATGTGCTCATCAGCTGATAGCATTATATCTGAAGCAACATCTGGACCTTGGAGAAGTCAAAGTTCTTGGACTACAAGTCCCAGCATCCAACAGCCAGCATGGCCACTCTCTGCCGAAATCTGAAAATTGTACGTCAGAAAAGGAACATTTCCATGTTGTGCTGGCACACAGCAAAATACAACTGCATACTCCATTTGCTTGGTATTTGACTGTGATGGATTTCCTAGATACAGAAATCAGTTCATTTTTGTGGCTATGGTGTATGATGTGAGCTTTAACACAGTGAATATGATTGCCTCATTGCCTTTGATGTCTTAGTGGTTTAGGCATCTGGCTGCAGAGCCAAATATTGGAAGTTCAGTTCCTTCTTGATAGGAGCTGGACTTCATAATCCATAGAGTCCCTCCCAGCAATGCAGTTCTAAGACGATGATGATGATGAATGAATTCATCTAGTTGTTTTACAGGAAACTTTTTTTTAAGTGCAGGAAGTAAGACTCCATGCTGAAAACCTAGACACCATTAGCATTCAGTGCAGACTAGGGATATGGAAAAGACTACCTCCTAGAGCATGAGTTCCCAACCTTGAGTCTCCAGATGTTCTTGGACTAAACCTCCTAGAAGCCTTCATCACTAGCTGTGCTGGCCAAGATTTTTGGGAGTCATAATCCATCAAGGGAGCCACGGTTGAGAACCACTGCTCTAGATGTTATTGGACTGTAATTCCCATCAACCCTAACCAGCACAGCTAATGGAGTGAAGTAATGGAACTTGCATTCCAACAACACCTTGAGGACCACAGGTTTTCCGATCCTTTAACTGTGCTGAGTTAAAATGGACCAGTTGCATGACTCAGGGGAAAAAGCCTTTCTAAGTTTTACATCCATATTTCAATGATGGGTAGCCAGATACTAATAGAAGATTACAAATGAAATTTGTAAACCATCTTCAGCACTATCTGTTAGTGGAGTAGCAGGGTGTAAATGTAATGCACTGGCATCATCAGCAACATCATCATCATCATCATCACCATCAATGATTTTGCAAATATGCCATCTCACCTGCAAATTTTAACGATTTGATTTTGGCACTTTGGTCTGCCCACATGCACCAGCAATGCTGAGGAAGAAGACAAAGACAAAAAGGAAGACAAAGAAGATGAAGCAGAAGAAGTGTGGCAAAATTAGCGCACTGGTCATTATTCAAAAAATATAACTTGCCAGCCTCCAAAAACCCATGGGAACATCAGGTAGAGAAGGTGTCAGAAAATAAGGAAATCAAGATTTTGTGGAATTTCTAGATCCAAATTGATAGACACCTTGAACACAACACACCAGACATAGTAGTAACAGAATTAAAAAATGTCTGGATCGTTGACATTGCAATTCCAGGAGATGCCAGAGTTGAATATAAAGAATTGAAAAAAGTAACAGAGACCTGGCAATCGAAGTATCTGATCTCTGGGAGAAACACACTTCAGTGGTCCCCGTAGTCATTGGGGCTTTGGGAACAATATCAAGAAATTTTACACAGTTCTATAAGCAATTGGAGATCTCAGAAATCACACCACCATAAGAGCTACAAAAATGGCAATATTAGGAAAAGTAGACATACTGCACCAATATTTAACAGATACTTAGGTTTTTTGTTAAAACTTGTATCTGTTATATAATGCCAGTCAATGTTTTTATAGTTTTTATTGACTGTGCCTGGTGTTTTATAATAATAATAATAATAATAATAATAATAATAATAATAATAATAATAGTGAAAGGACATACAGATGGAGAGAGCACACAAGACAACTATCAAGCTCTTATGTTTTTACTCCAGTATCATAATATGTTTTCTGTTAGTTTAATACATTCCTCTTATTAAAAATTAAAAATAAAAATAAAATCAATGTACCAATGCATGTATGAGATAACAGAACCAATGATAACACAGGAGCATAATTGTTACATTGAATATACCCCGGATAATCTATTACAGTGGTTCTTAATCTTTTTGAAAGAAACGCCCCCTTGAGCCATTGAGGAAGTTATCATCGCCCCCCTCCCTGAAGTGATGATATCCTACCTACCTACCTACCTACCTACCTACCTACCTACCTACCTACCTACCTACCTACCTACCTACCTACCTAGTCTCCCTCCCCACCCGGGTGCAAGGCAGCGCTTCACGGGGCGAGGATGAGGACCCAAGAGACCCTTTCCTTCCACCCGATCCACACTCAGTGCTGCCCTGAAGGAAAAAGGCGAGACGTGGCAGGTAGAAAGAGCTGGATAATCTGGCGGCAGCAGCACCGGATCTACTGCTAGCACTGCGGCTGCAGTCGCCTTCACAGGTTTGGCTCACTCCAGCGCCCCCCTACCGCCCCCCTTCTGTTCTTTCACCCCCACACTGCCCCTTTTCGTTCTACCGCCCCCCTGAAAAATGAAATCGCCCCCTGGGGGGCATTATTGCCCACGTTAAGAACCACTGATCTATTAGACTCACATGTGTTAGGTCTTTATGTCCCACTAAGCAGGTGTAGCAGAGACAGCTCATTAGACAAGTGTTTTGCTTGGCCCTGCTTGGCTTTGTTCTGTAATGAATCTTCATGAAGAGAAAAGAAGCTGTCTAAAGATTTGATATGAGGTATACACACCCCTTTACATGTGATTGTGGAACCCCAGAGTACAGCAACCAATAAGGACTCTGAGATGCATTGAGTGACTATGTATATTTAGATAAATTAAAAGCGAGAGGCAGAACAATTATAGGAAGAGGGAGTGGGTGGAGGGAAGCTCTGTGAAGGATATTGAAGAGCTAGCAGCAAGACCAGAAGAGATAGTCTAGAAAAGGTTTGAGGGATCTACTACATATTTTTACTGGAACACCAATATCCAACATCAGGAGCCTGAGATTAAAGGATTCTAAGACCAGGACTTGGTTTTGAATTTCTAAACCAATGGCAGTCAGAAACTGTCTGCATACTACGAAGAGTCGGAGACGACTTGACGACAGATGTGAGAACATGTGGTTTAGAATGATGTTGATTGGGCAACAATTGTACAATAATAATAATATTCACACTCATAAATTATTAGAAAATGTTTCCTTGGGAAGGTCAACATTCCAGTCTCTGATAATAGGGCCAGGACAGGGCTGAAGATGGGAGTGGACAGAGCTAACGTGAAAAGGAAGCTTTTCTCTGTGGTGTTTCGAGTACCCTTTTCTCTCTCTTCCCTTTCTCTTTCTCTCTCCCCACACCACCCCTCCTGCCTATTTGACTTGCAGCACACCTGTGGGGCTGCTGGGGAAGAGACAGCTTACTCTTGAATGGTCATCACTTGCAGAGGGCTTTGGAAATGAGCCAAGACAGTATGAACAGGACCAATCTAACATGTGGCCCCCTAGGGACCTCATGTTGCCCATAGCTGCTCTAAGGTATTGTTGAGAGATAGCATCCACAAGGTTGGGGGAGAGGGTTCCCCATAATAAAGCTTCTATAAGTTTTTTTAAAATGCCTCTCAAATAAGTGGTATTGACTGAAATCCAGTCATAGCTAGAGTAGACCCATGGAATCAATGGAACTTATGTAGGTGTTGACTCACTAAACCCCACAGATTCAGTGGGCCTCCTCTAGTTGCAACCTGCTACAGGGATTTTATCCACCGAATCATGGTGTGTCAGGATTCTCGAACGAACCCTAAATAACCTCCTTGCACAGATAATTGTTCCCAGTCATTTGGGATATTTTGCTGAATTTTGTAGGCTAATTCATATTTTATTCTAAGGTAGAGTACCAGAAAACAATTTTTAAAAAAGAAAGCAGATGCCATGAATCACACATTCCCAGCTCATTTCATTTAGAATGTTGAAAAAGGATCTTTTCCTTAAAATTTCAATATTTTGAATGCCACCAAAAGGGCAAGTGACAGATTGCTCTGTTCTATGCTGAAGATTCATCCTCCTTTTGCAAGCATTCACCGACAAAGAAGAATCTTTTTTGAAATGTTGAAAAAATTTAGACCATTTCCACTTTCAATGGTCAGACCAGAAGTAGACCAGATCTAATCAAAAACAAAAACTTTAACTTTCCTGAAGAAAATTCGTATGTACTCTTGAACACAGGGGCCTCATGAAACTCTAGACGCCGGCAAATGGTGGCATGTAAGAATTGTATTGGCTGGAAAAATATGTTGACAGAAGCATCCAGCCAGTTTGCGTAAGAGCATAAGAACAATTGTGCTAGATCAGCCCTTCTGGAGCACAAGCCTGTCTAGTCATGCTTTCTGTTCCACTAGAAACCAACCAGATGCTGATGGAAAGCCCCCAGCAGGATAAAGGCAACACAGGACCATCATGTTCCATAGCAACTGGAAATCTGAAGCATACAGGATATCTTGAAGGCATCTTTTTATACCCACTTTTCAATGGCAGCTGTACCGAATAGCTTTTTTCTCTACAACTGACCTCTGGGCTCAGATGAAAATATTACACAATAATGAAAAGATGCTGTTTTTAACAATATTTTCACAGTGCGTGTTTGAACAGTTAGTGAACACTGACTGTGGAATTCTGGTTAACCTTCTTAAGCACTCTCTGGATGAATTGTTATCATCAGAGTCCATGGGGCAGAAGGAGCACTTCCCCCCTGCCTCAATCCTCAACTTATGTATTACTTTAGTGTACAGGAACAGATACACTGTGTTGCAATAGTGTGTGCAATGCATAAAAAGTTATCCTGAAATACCATTATGCAGGGAGGACCCCGTCAGAAAAGAAAATGTCTGCAGGCACACCTGTTTATTTTTGCACACTTGTAGTGAAGTTTCTTTTAGATCAAGGGAAGGAGAAAGGTCTGAATGCTGAGACTGCACTTGGGGAGATGATGGAGCATTCATTTAGGGTGCCTAGCTTAGTGGGCAACCAAAATGAATACCATGAATTTGTCACCCTATTTGCAGGTGAACTTGGGCAGGCATTTGGTATTGGTTTAAAGGTCCTTCCTGTAACATATTTCCTCCTCTTTTCTTTTAAAGTTGCCTTCAGCCCTCAAGGCAGAACAGAAGAAGGCCAGCTTTAACAGTGTTTCAAGACAGTGTCCCCTCACTCAACAAAAATTGGTTTGCTTCATGGTATTTTTCTGTGTACTAAACATAACTCTCACATGAACAATGCCAAAAGTAATTCGTCGAATATAAATTCCATATAGCACCACAAGACTTTGTTTTTATTGCTAAAAGTTGCCATACCTGACTGAGACTTCTCTTTAGAGGCTCTGTATGTAAACTTTATTTCTCTACTTACAAGCATACAGAGTCAGCAGCGTGAGACTTGCTAAATTTCAGGTGGAAGCGTGGGTGAAAGCTATCTGAATAGACATGCTTTTCAGTTGTCAGACAGCAATTGACTGAAATCATGGCAAGGTTATTATTCTGTCAAGCCTTTTCATAAGTGATTGATTAAAAAACATTTTCTATTCAAAGAATCCCTGACCTACAAAGATATTCACTGAAGGAATATGGCTGTTCTTTAGCAGAATGACATTTTCTGCCAATTATTGATATAAAATGTTAATTAGCATTGAAACGACTTTGAATATAAAAATTCACCTTGGTAGATTCAGAGGTCGGGTGGGTAGAACTGAATTTTTGGGGTTGTAAGATATTAACTTCTGAGATTCCACACTAGCTGACATTCCCAACCTATATCCTTACCATAAAGGATGTGATCCACAGAGTATTGTTCCAGTCAATCTGAATAGAAACAGTACCTATAGAATTCTACCCCCTTCCCTAACATTGCTTATATTTATCTTTCTAAAGTGATCTTCAGTGTTTAACTTTTGGTGCTAAACTGGGATCTTAAGATATTAAATCGTCTTGTCAGGGTGGGTCAGGGTAATGATGATCACTGGTGTAAACGAAACTGTGCAACACAGTCAGACGAAAACAGTCCTAAGCAGCAAGTGGTAAAAAAGTATTCCATCAACAAAATGTGCTAAATCATAGTGGCATTTCAACCCAGCACAATAACAGACTCCATCCTTAGTATGAATATAGTGCAATAGAAATGAATGTTGGGTTCTGTTTTCCTTGATACCATCTCCCTGGAAAAGATGTCAGTCGTGGTGACACATTTATTCATAAAGGGTACAAGAACTGGAAAAAATGTCCCTGATGATCATGATCAGATGAGACTAAAGCTGCATAATGGAAATGCAGGCCATGAAAAATGCATAGGAGTACCGGAGAATTATAGGCAAACAGAACAAGTGTTCTAGCTTCCCGAGTTGTATATCACTTATATAAACTGTGAAGAGATGCTACTTTGTTTGAAAACATTACTCACCCACCCACCTACCCCTTTCTCCTCTTCTTATTGTCCTCTTCCTAGTCAAGTGAAATCTCAGTGGCCTACTAATCTAGTTTAAGGTCAAGAACAGTTAGACAAAGAACTCGGTCTTCAGCCCAGAAGACTATATCACATCAGGCAAGGGGCTTGGGCATCAACAAAACCTTTAAGGAGGCTACCCACCCCTCACCACGCACTTCATTTTTTCAACATCTTGATGCATCCTATTAATTGTGGTTAAAACATTTTAAGTCTTGTTAGGGTAGTTATTTTTTTATTTACTTTGTTGTTTCAGTTCTTATAACATTGTAAAAAGCTTGGGTATTCATTAGATATGCAACCATATACTCATCTATATGTGCTTGCATATGGCAGTTCAATAAATGAAAGGAAAGTAGGAATGTTTTTGGACATTTCTGCCTTGCATGGGGTAAATAAAGTAAAAGATATTCAGAAGAAGGGAAGATTGTATAAGGTGCAGAATATTCCTCTGGGTCACACTGGATTTAAACCCTTTTGAAATATATGCCAGCTGTGAAGAATACATGCTTCTGATTTTTTTTTCCCTAGAAGTCTATACATTTCTACAGGGCTCTTGGGAAGGGGTCAAGCAACAGGTGATCTTATTTGACAGTCCTATGTCATTTTCAAGGGATGTGGTGGCGCTGCGGGTAAAACCACAGAAGCCTCTGTGCTGCAAGGTCAGAAGACCAGCAGTCGTAAGATCGAATCCATGCAAGAGAGTGAGCTCCCATCACTTGTTCCAGCTCCTGCCAACCTAGCAGTTCGAAAGCATGTAAAAATGTGAGTAGATAAATAGATCCCACCTCAGTGGGAAGGTAACGGTGTTCTGTGTCTAGTCGCGCTGGCCACGTGACCACGGAAACTGTCTTCAGATAAATGTTGGCTCTATGGCTTGGAGACGGGGATGAGCACTGCCCCCTAGAGTCAGACATGACTGGACTAAATGTCAAGGGGAACCTTTCCCTTTTACCTATGTCATTTTCGGACTCTAGATCTGTGCTGCCTTCTCATTTCAGGAAGGGTTTGTGACACCCTCCCTGAGGGTTCAGGTGCAGTCATCTTGGGGCTCTTCTGGAGAAATGGCATGAAAATTATAATTTAAATTTGGTTTGTCAAAGGAAAAAAAATCATCAGAATCAGGGATACTATGTTTGGAATGGGAATATGGATTCCCAGAGAACAAATATGAAAATGTATAGGATTTTGGAATACTTTGAGTGGAATGTATACTTTCTCTCTAGTAGGGAAAAAGTAAGAAAGGACAACAATAAGAGAGAAACAGATTTAAATATTTTTCCATGCATCGCGGCACTCTATTAAGTCTGTTGCAGCTGTTTTCTACAGATACAAAGGAGAAAGGGAGAGAGAGAACCTGCTGTTCTTAGCAGCTATCCAAAACACTCGTCTGCATTAGACAGACCTTAAGGGGAAAGTGTAAATTCGATGTGTTACAATTCAGTGTCATGAGATCAGCTTAAAACATGTTTTGTTCCACTGCGTGAAAAGTGCTCTCTCTGTTTTTCTCTTCTATAAACATTGGCTGGTGTGCCCAGTAAACTAAACCAAAGGAGAAATAGTTCCATACCAAGAAACACATATAATGCACTTTATCAGTACTAGAAATGCACCTTTCCAGAGGAAAAGATAACAAGCAGGTCAAATTTATAAAACAGCAGATAGAAACTTTTATGGGTCCATGTTATAAGAGGATCAAGATGGTGGGTCCCCAAAGCACACTTTTGGGGTTCTGCCTGCTCCATCTTCTATTATAGATTTTATACTTCATTAGGTAAGCTTGAAAAAGTCATTTTTTAAAATTTAAAGTTACTCTTTCTGAGCCAGCAAATTCTCAGGTAAGAGAGAGAAAGCAGGAAGTCAAGCTTTCCAGACTTTCACATCTTTTCTGTAGGAATTCCAAATTTGGGATTTAGCAATAAACTAAGTTCAAAAATCACCCCAGACAGGCATTAAAACTATGGGTTCAGTACTTACTAAAGTTCAAAAATGGAGGCTGGAAAAGTTAGTCAGAGGTGGAGTGTTAGAGTGATTAGGAATGTGACTCCTGTAGCCGATCACTCTTGGACAGAAAATGAGGGTGTGACTGCACAGGGTGTGGCTTGGTTTCAGCAATTTTGTATGTAGAATGAAAGACAAGAAGAGAGAGGGAAATGGGGGGAAAGACAAGGAAGAATGGGATTCCATTTTTGTGGGAAGTGAGAAATTCTTTTTGAGGAGCAAGGGGAAGTTTTCAGCATGGCAGGAGTCAGCAATCTGGCAAGTACTCATCTCATCCCTATTAGGTTTCACCATAAAGGAGCTGTGGTCTAAAACAGTAACTTCTCTATGCTATTTTGTCTACTTTTGGCAACCTTCTGGCTGGATTTCCTGGAGACAAAATCAGCTAACACTGTTCTAAGTCTGTCCCCTAAACTTTCTAGAAAGAGCCTCATGTTTGCAATTGTGAGGGTATTTTTGAAGTAGGAAGGAAATCATCGTAAAAGTTTCTCTCAGCTATATATCATTCAGAACTAAGGTAAACCGCATCTACTCATTCACCTTTCAATTTTTCACTACTTTTCAGCAGTCTCTTGAAAGCAGCTACTGCACACACAAACAATTTTATGGAAAGCCAAAGGCCCTCCTAAAAGGGAGGAAAGAATTTTCTGGACACCATCAGTCCAAAGGATTTTAAATGCTTGAAAGAAAGCAGAGGTATCTTCTAGTTGTTACATTTAAAGTCTAACAAAGATTTGTTAAATCAGAAGTATATGGTATACCAACATCCTCCCTCTTCCCTCTTCCTATTCTTTCCTATACCCAGCTTAATAATGTATAAGATTCCAGGGACCACAATTTTAAAAAGATGTTGACAAATTAAAACAGAGGATAGTGATCAAGGTGGCAAAAGTTCTGAAAAACAAACCCTGTTAGTAATGGTTCAGGAAGGTGGGTATGTTTAGGTCAGAGAACAAGTGACATGATAGCTATCTTTGAATATTTGAAGGACTGTCACATGGAAGATGGAGCAAATCGGCTTTCTGCAGCTTCACAGAATTCGGCTGTAAGTAATGGATTCAGATTACAAGAAAGGAGATTCTGCTTAAATGTTAAGAAGAATTTCTTGTCAGTGGCAGCTGTTTGTCAATGGAATGGCCTTGGAAGGTGTTGGACTCTCCTTTGGCAGTTTTAAAATAGAGATTAGGTGGCCACTTGTCAAAGATGTGTTAGGTGCAGATTTCCTGCTTCAGAAGGGTTGTTAACCTGATGATTCTTGGTACCTTCCAACTTTACTATTCTATGATTCTATGTCCCCAGTGGAAACAAGGGTTTGAGTGGGTCCTTAAAAAGCCATAATGCAATTCTGCATTGAAACCTTAGTTGGTGGTGACAGAGAATGAGGCATCTGAACTAGGTCTACATCCTGTGATCTTATCCTTAGAAAATTATTTAATTCATAGGGCTAAATCCAATGGTTAATCTCAGAATAGACCCACAGAATGAATAGAACCTGTTAAGCTAACACTTATGTATCCTATTGATTCCTTGTGTCTATACTAGTTGGAACTAACAATTCAATTCAACACATAGTAAATGCATCCAGTTTTTAAAGCCAGTTTTTGAGAATGTAATGTTGAGTTTTATCAGATGTTAAACAACTGGGTTTAACTAAAAACTCCCAGGTCGATTAAGACTCGTATTCCTTGAATACATATACAAAGACCTGTCTATTACAATGGTTTGAAACTCTGAGGAGATGAAAAAAGCCGTGGTGCTGTGAGAAGAAAGTGAAGTCTAAATGAAAAATAAGTAAACATACATTTGGCACCACTGTCTGAAAAGACATAGGTCTCATGAGGGTTCGTTTTTGCACTATGTGATTCAGCATGATGGAAGATGCAGAGCTGTCAGGAAACATCAAACCGCTCCAGCCCCACCCCCAGAAGTAGAAACCCTACAGCTATACCAAAAAGGGCCAGCTTGGGCTCAGGTCAGGGTCAGTCTGATGCAAAATTTCCCTATGTGTTGTATGAATACAAGGAAATAGATTGCACTGGAGCATTCCTTCAAATTGAATCAGTTTCCCCATGGGCTCATATCCTCAGTAGCGATTCAATATTGGGCTTTCCGACTCCATGTCTAAAGCTTTAACTATTGTACTGTTTGGTCATTCCTATATAAAATTTAATCAGCAATTCCTATATGAAATTTAACAGGGATAAGTGCAGAGTTCTAAGTTCTACACCTAGGGGGAAAACCCAAATGCACAAGATGGGATGGGAGATACTTGTCTCAGTAATACTACAAGTGAGAAGAATCTTGGAATTGTTGTAGATCAAAAGCTGAATATGAGCCAACAGTGCAATGTGGCTGCAAAAAAAGGTGAATGCAATTTTAGGATGCATTATCAGAAGCATAGTCTCCAAATCCCTTGAGGTATTAGTCCCCATCAATTCAGTCAGGCCTCATTTAGAGTACTGTGTGTCCAATTCTCAACACCACACTTTAAGAAGGCTGCCAACAAACTAGAGCAAGTTCAGAGGAGGTCAACAAGGATGATCAGGTGACTGGAAAGACCAAAAGAACTGGGCATTTTTTTTAGAAAAACATTTTATTAGTTTTTCAAACTATCTACAATCAATTTGTGCTTGTTAAACAATGTGTTACACGAGATGCTTCTAATTGTTTGTTTTTTGCATCTTGGTGTCTTCTTAGTTGTCCCTTCAAAATCTATATATTTTTTAACATTTAAACCATTCGTGTGTATTTTAGTATACAATATTGGCTACCATCATAGTATACAATATTCTCAAAATCCTCTAATAACATACCTATTAAAACTAATTCCAATTCCAGATCTATATATTTTGAGGTGATTTAACCAACAAACCTTGTACAGTGGTGCCTCGCTTAACAATTTTAATTGGTTCCAAAAAATTCATCGCTAAGTGAAAACATCGCTAAGTGAAATGCGGTTTCCCATTGAAATGCATTGAAAACCGGATAATCCGTTCCAATAGGAACAAATTGCCATCCTTAAGCGAAAATCGGCATAAGAAACATCGCTAAGCGAAATGCAGTTCCCCTATTGAAATGCATTGAAACCTCTTCAATGCATCTCAATGGGGGGAAAATTCAACAACAAATTAAAAAAGAGTCAGAACAAAGTCAAATTTGGTTAACAAAGGGTTTATTAAGCGCACTTTATGATTTTAAACATTTTAAACAGTAAACTTTAACTTTATAACATTTAAAAACAGCAAACATGAGGCTGTTTAAACCATCATTAAGCGAAACAGGGGACCCAAATATTTAATCGTTATGCGAAGCATGGTCCCAACATTGCTAAGTGAAAATCACCCATAGGGACCATAGTTAAACGGAGCGCAAAAACACTGAAAAAAGTCATCGCTAAGCAAATTCATCGTTAAACAAAGTGCTCGTTAAGCGAGGCACCACTGTATTTTATAACAATAATAACTGAGTAGGTTCTTACCACACAATAAATGTTATCTAACACATTTTATACAGATTTTCTTTATATAATTTTTAGCCATTTCTATCTCCACATTCTCTACCATGTCTATATCAATATCATATCTAATGCATGTTCATTAAGTACTATTTGTTTTGCCCCATCCTTATATCTAGCTTCAATTTACCTTAAAAATCACCGTGTTATGCCTTTACCCTGATTAGTGACCCCTTATTTCAGTTTAATTCTCTTTTTAAAATATATAAGATATGCCCCTTTACAAGTCCAGAAGTTAGGTATATACATGCTTTTCAACATTGACGGATTTTCTCTCCTTATCATACCTTAAAACTCTCATCAGCTTGAAGGTTAGAATTAAATCTCCTAGGTTTTCGCCACTAATTTCCTCCAGCCCCTCTTTTGATTGGCATACATCATCCACCACCCTCTCAATTCCTTGTTCATTATTCCCGGTCTCTTCTTGACTATAGTTCTTCTTCAACTGCTCCTTGAATAGTTTCACCTCTTTGGGATCTCACTATTTCTAAGATTGTCTGAATGTTAGATTTTGTTTCATCCCCAAATTGTCCTTGTTGTGGCATTATGTTCAGATGTCAAAAATTATATTCCAAGTGAAGGTTTCCCAGATGTTTAAATTAATTGGCCCAGTTCCATCAATACTTGCTTCCATAGGTCCACTTTAATGAATTGATCATCTTTATGGTTAAGCTTGAATCAAGTCTCAGATGTAGAGAGTTTTCCCTGCCTAAAGGCTCAAGATCCCATCAAGTTCAGAACCCAGGATACAGTTTTGAAGTTCCACTTTGGCTAGATTAGGCTTTCTAGGGTTATTGTCCACCCTACCCCAGAATAAAGACAAGAGACTGGAAATATGGGTTAAACATGGGCCACACTTTATTGAAAGCCATCATTGTTGCCATCTTTTGGCAAAGGGAGGTCCTGCCATAGTACAGAATCAGGTTTAAGCACAGAGGTCTCAACGGACCCCTTAACCAACAAATGGGTGAGTCCTTAGCCCCAAGTTCTCACTGTCATAAAGACATCAAGAACCCAGCTGGCCCCAATTTGACCACCACCGGACCTCAAGCCATCTTTTCCTTATTAACTGTTGGTCTGAGTATGGCCCCAGTGCATCTTTCCCCCCCAAGCACTGTAATTGCACGATCTGCAGTGCTGGGAGGTCAGATGGGCTATACCTTACCTGCAATTGCAATGGGACTCATCAAAAACCTGTTTTATCCGCACTACCCACCACAGCATAGGGACTAGCATAGCTGAGTACCATGCCTGCCATCGAGCCTATCAAGCTCAGCATGCAGGACATCCTTGATGTCATCCAAAAAGACATCCAAACCACCATCAGACAGATGTACACCATCTGACCAAAAAAAAACTCAGGCCTATCCAAACAGATCCTCTGGTGACCAATGACTGATCCAAGGCCGCTGCAGACTGCCCTGCAGACTTCCTGATTAACACATCTGCAGGCAGTGTTAATGGGTAAAAATTCTCTGGCTTCTCTCCAAGCCAACCGAGGGTTGATTGTTGACCAGATGATGCTCATCAACGAGTACATGGCCTTTTAAGGCAGTTGAGATCATGCAGCACATTCAGGATCAAGGCATTTCTGCAATGCTTGGCCAGATCGTTGCCACCCAGATGTACCACCAAAACATGAGGGCAAATTTGTTCAAAAGCAGCCACTCTGCACAGCTGGCTCCACTGCATTCCGCGCAGTCCTCTCCACTCAATACGAGCTCTAGCTCCAAGGCCCAGACAGCTCCCCCATGGGGATGCAGCCACATAGCGAGCTGCCCAAAGCACATAGCTGTGGCCCACGATCACCACACACTTTCTCCTTGTTGCTTCCAAGATACCTGCAATACATAAGAGAACCAGGCCCCTGCCTAGACATTAGGTAGTGTCCTAATATACCTACTGTAAGTGAATGAAGGCCACCGCCCAAGCCGTTTAATGTCTTCTACGTTATAGCCTAAGGCTGCTGCTGTAGATGCTGCTGCTATTCTAAATGAATGCATGCCAAACCTCATTCCCCGCACGCCAACCTTATTTTATGTTAAATCAGTCAACTTCTAAAATTGGTATTTTTTCAGTGCTACCCCATCGCTGTGTATAAAGAAATATCCTTGGATCTGTGCCTAATCTGCAGGAATGCATCCTTGACTGCCACCTGGCAAAGGTTGTCCATGTGGCCGTGTTGCAACATAATGTAGCCCCCTCAACTCTGCTGGTTGGATCGGCGAATATGTATTCAAACCAGCCCTCCAATGCCCTAACGTCTTGTCATTGCAGGGCTACCCTGGTCCTGTCTCCCTTTCCCAAAGCTACTACCTCACTGATCCGGAGGGCTCCGATGAACGTTAGTAAGGACACAGCTTTAAATAATGTAACTTCATAGTCACCCGGGCATAGCGCCTCCCACTGTTTACAAATGCCTTCTAACAAGGCAGGCAATGTGGGAGCTCTAGTGTCCTTAACTCTACCTCTTTCTTTCACCCACCCTTCGATCATTTTCCTAATGTGGTAATCTGAGGAAAAGTCCTGATAACCATGAATCCTGGCATAAAAGGCGAGAGCCGACAATCTACCTTGTATAATTCCGGGCACCAATCCCTTCCTATTCAGATAGACAATAAATTGCTGAAGATGTTGAACCATAGCAGGCCATACTGATTCCAACTTTACTAGGTTCCTAAACTCCTGAAACTCTATACTCACATTTGAGCACCTTTTCCGTGTCCTTGGTGCCACAGCCAAACCTATTTCTCTCCGCGTCATCTCGCCAATTTGCCAGACCTCTGGGGGCAGAACCTCCAGGAAACTTGTTGGCTCCTGGATCTAGCTCCCTGAAATGTTTGATCTGTTGGTGCGACAATGCATCAGCTAGGCTATTATCTATGCCAGGGACATGACAGGCTTGCATCAAAATGTTGAATTGTAAAGCCCGTAATGTGAATGCTCTAACTAATGATATTACCCGCACCGAATGGGACGTGAGGTTGTTTAAAATATAAACAACAGCCTGATTGTTGCACCAAAACCGTACGACTGAGTTTGCCCATTCACGTACCCAGAGCTATAATGTGCCAACTATAGGAAAGAATTCCAAGAATATTAGATCTCTGGTGATGCCAGCCTGATGCCACTCATCTGGCCATTTTCCTCTGCACCATCTACCTCTGCAATAAATCCCAAAACCTGATGAACTTGCGGCATTTGAGTGGACCTGAAAGTCTGCCTTAAGTCCTATCTCACTCCTAGAGAAAGATATTCCATTGAACTCAGCTAAAAATTGGCTCCAGACTCACAAATTCTCTCTCATACCCTGTGTAATCCTAGTCCTGTGTAAAGGGTGATGAAGGTCTTTCATTGCATCACAAAGCTGTCGTAAAAAGGCACACCCATGTGCCACTACCCTACAGGCAAAATGAAGATGGCTGACAATCTCCTGGAGTTCTCTCAGGGACACTTTCATCCACCGTAACAGTGTGGTTATGCAAATCCTAAGCTCATCTAACTTACTGGCCAGCAGTTTGGATATCTGCGGCACTGTATCCAGTTCAGTACCTAAAAATGTCAGGGATGTGGCTGGCCCGTCTGTCTTCTCCTAGGCCAGAGGTAGCCGCAACTCTTCAGCCATTGACTGAAACATATCTAGAATAAATCTATACCTTCCTGAATTCCTTTCACCACAAATAAAATAATCACTCAAATAATGGGCTGTATTACTGCAGCCCACTCTTCACCTAAGTAGCCACTCCACAAACAAACTGAAAAACTCAAATGCTGCACACGAAACCGAGCAGCTCATCAGCAAAGCTCTATCTCTATAGAAAGAACCCTGAAAAGAGAATCCTAGCAAGTCAAAATCGAGCGGATGCACCGGTAAAATCCGGAAAGCTGATTTTATGTCACATTTTGCCAGCTCCACCCCCACACTGCACCTTCACACCATGTGCACCACCTCATCAAAGGAGGTATAGTGCACATTACAAAGTTCCTGAGGGATGGTATCATTGACCGAAGCCCCCACAGAATAAGACAAGTGGTGTATCAATCCAAATTCCCCCTGTGCCTTCTTCGGGACTATTCCCAGAGGGGATATCCTTAGGGTTTCTAAAGGAGCCATTGAAAATGGCCCCAGCACTCTGCCTTCCCTCACCTCTTTGTCAATCTTCTCCTGGACAACATGTTCCATCCCACAAATGGATCTCAGGTTTTGTGCAAAGAACACTTTGCACCCGCCAGCCACCAGTATCCTAAAACCATATCTAAATCTCTCCAAAAGGTAACTAGCATAATCTCTGCATGGATACTCCATGAACCATGCTTTCAAAACAGATACTTTAATTGGGCTGGGACCCTTTTCCAGGGTTACCACCCCTGCTACTGGTTTTTTTTACCATCAGCTGGGCCCTTGTTGGGACGCTGAGACCATGCCCTGAAACATGACAAACTGGGATGTTGACCTCCACACATTGTGCACTCATGTCTAAAGCAGCATGGTTTCCTATTACAGACACCCTTTGCATTATAGTCCCAGCAGAGCAGGCAGGGTTGATCCACCTGCCCCACTTCTAGACAGAGATGCTGATTCAAAGCTGTTTTCCTGATAAGATGCCTGCTATCAAACCTGTCACCCAGGTTAGGCCTGGTAGGTGTCATGGACTGTGGCCAGAGACCCAGCTGGGGTTCATCCCATTGAAGTATTGGGTGAATAGCGCTCTGCATACGGAATGATTCATCATAGTTAAGCCATGCCTGGCCCGTGAAGTCCATGTAGGCCTGATAACATAAATCTAAATACTGAAAGAGAGACTGAGCCCACCATGGTTGTGCCTTCATGACCACTCCCGCATAGATTAGGAACCCCAGCAACCAGTTAGCCCATATCCTGTCTGGCTTCATCCTCCTGCGTCTTTCTTTATCTTTATTGTCCTCCTTGTCTAAATCCTTCTTTTTGACATCTCTATGTAGTAGTTCAAACAAGTCCACATATTATCCTTGCCATATAATTGCTTTTGTTGCCACAGTAAGGTGATCCCCAAGAGGCATTGCATGATAGCCAAATGGTAAGGCTACGGCCAAACCCCCATGCCAGCCATTGGGGTGAGTGGTACCAAAAAAGTAATTAGCAAATATGGTGCAGCCCATCTGCCAAGCTGTGTGTTTGTACCGGGCCATGAGGTACTTGGCACCCTAAAACCCCGAATGCCGTAATATGTATATGTGGCGGGAGTACATTGCCTATTGCACTGCCAAGGCCAAGCCTGTATGAATGATGGAGTGTCCGGTGCTACGCTTAACTCACCTGTCGAATGTGGTACCACGGTTGGTTCCTCTTCTCAGACAG
This sequence comes from Pogona vitticeps, assembly GCF_051106095.1. NCBI lineage: Eukaryota > Metazoa > Chordata > Lepidosauria > Squamata > Agamidae > Pogona > Pogona vitticeps. The sequence continues at coordinate 217,728,320 of NC_135783.1, read as the reverse complement.
ATATTCTGGTGCAGCCACTTCCAATGCCTCCTGCCTGTCAGAGTCTGCTGAACCAGCTGCTGGAAGAGGGAGGAGAAAGGGGGAGTGGCCCTTAAATAGCCCATCATTCCCCCCTCTCCTCCCAGGATATTCTCTTGAGACTTAGAGTCTCACGATCCTCTGGTGAGGGAGGCAAAGACAAGCGGTGCCACCAGAGCATGGCCTGGCAGTGACTTGAGCAATTTATCTGTAGTTCTGTCCTGGCCTCAAAAAGAATGGGAATTCCAAACAGCCATAAAGTGTTCAAGTTCATTGATTCATAGGCTTTTTGCCAACACCTTAGATAGCTGTTTCAAGTAGCATAAACAAGTTTAGTTTCCCAGAATTGTTGCTAATAATGTTTTCAGGAGGAAGATTTTTAAGTTTATAACAAGAGTAATACCAAACTTCCTTCCTTTAAGTATAATTAAATGTCTAATTATTTTCCTTGTGTCTCCCTGCATCTCCTCCTCTCTCCAGATTCACCGCTGCTCAATCAGTGGTGAAGAGATAGAAGATGCTATTTCTGCCATAGGGAGAAGGGATACTAGTCCAGGGATAGTAAATCAATACAGTTAAAATATATTTCTCACCCAGTGGTAACATGATGTTAATTAGGCTGATTTATCGCTTCTCCATTCCCGGCTGCTGATGACTTGCAAGCAAGTCAGCTGCTTGTTTCCACCCACTGGTTGATTGCAGAGTTTCCCAGATCAAATGTGGGTAACTGCCATTCCTCTGTGATCAACAGGCTTCTCCCCCATTTCACCTCCTCTTCGGGGTGGTTGTAACCCCCTGGGGGCTCCCAAAGAGGCTGGAATTCAGCCCAGGGGGTGGAGCTCCGTCCTCCTGCTGCTGTCTCATCACAGCGTCAAGCTGGAAGTCCAGAACTGGGCATGTTTAGCCTTGAGAAAAGAAGAGATAGGGGAGAGATGATGGCAACTTTCAAATGCTTGAAAAGTAGTCGTACAGAGGAGAGGCAGGATCTGTTGTCTATCATCCCAGAGAGCAGGACATGTAGTAATGGGCTCAAGCCACAAGAAGCCGGATTTAGGCTGAATATCAGGGGAAATTTCTCAACTATTAGAGCAGTATGATAATGGAACCAATTACCTTGGGAAGTGGTGAGAGCCCCAAAGCTGGAGACATTAAAGAGAAAATTGGACAACCATCTGTCAGATGTGCTTTGATTTGTATTCCTGCCTTGAGCTGGGGGTTGGACTCGATTGCCTTACAGGCCTCCTTCCAACTCAATTTTTTAATAAATTCTATTCTTCTATAAACTATGCCACAGCCAAAACACATGAGTAGAAAAATAATGCCACAATAATGTGCTGAGTTTATATAGTATGCAAGCAAAGTACCTTACTTGCCTAATGTGTAAGTTACAGGAACTGGATTGGCCCTAACCCATGTACTTGAGAGGAAAAAACAACAAGGCATGACCTCTTTGTTTTCTTAATGGGGGGGGGGGTAAGGGCAAGATGTAAATATTTGGAGTTCTGAATTTTAAATTCAGCATTGGGTCCAAATCAGCTCCAGCATAAACTCAGCTCAGGTCCAGTACAAGTCATATTGGAACCCCATCAAAACCATCAAACCAGGTTCAAATCCCCATTTGCACAGCCGTAATACAAAGACCCAGCTTTTTAAAGGCTATTCTTTTTTTTCTTTTTTTTAACATCTCTTATCCTTGAACTCCAATGAGGTACTAAAATGACTCATTATGAATAAGTGTTTGCACAGAATGAAAGGTGGCAGGAATATAAGGAGCACTGGAAAGTTTTTCTTTTAGAAGATAAACTGGGGCACATTGTATTTTATTTATTTTCATCTCACTTTTATTGTTCTGAACACTGAAGGGCATTCAAGTGACTTTGTATTAGGATACATCACAGGAGTACTTTTTATCATTTTTCATCTCAGAGAGACATATTGTTGGAAGCTGGCTCGGTTGTCCCCGATGAATAAATGTAAGTAGATTTTTCTGTACATGTTTGACAAGATTATGCCATTTAAAGCAGTTAGCATATTGACTTTTTTCTAAATACCATGAGCAAAACCTACAGGAAAGAACTATATATTACTCAAGACTTGCTGGGATTTTTAAAAAGAAACCTCTTGATACTGTTTCCTCTTCTGTCCTCATAAATGATGGCATTAGGGTTGATGGAATTGATGGAGAATTAATCAAAGAGCTATGGGGGAGGGCCAGAATGTGTTGTGCTCATGAGCACCTCTGCACTGTCATTGTTTCAAATTACAGTAGTTGAGTATTAGTTCTGAATAAGACATTTTACAGAATTTCTAGCCAGCTGTTTGCTGTATGGAAGCTGGTTGGATAACTCCGTGTTTTAGGTATTTGGCTGCAGAGCCAGAGGTTGACAGCTCAATTCCCCACTGTTCCTCCTGTGAGTAGATCCAGCCTGTGTGACCTTGGGCAAGATACACAGTCCTAGGATGCACCCAGAAGAAGGGAATTGGAAACCACTTCTGAGTAGTCTCTACCAAGAAAACCCTGAAAAGTCATCATCATCATCATCACCACCACCACCACCAGTAGTAGTAGTAGTAGTAGTCGTTGTCATCGTCATCATCGTCATCATCAGAAACACCAGGCACAGTCAACACTACAAGAACATTGACTGGTATTATACAACAGATACAAGTTTTAACCAAAACTCTAAGTATCTGTTAAATATCAGTGCAGTATGTATGCTGTTTAACATATTATTATTATTATTATTATTATTATTATTATTATTATTATTATTATTATTATTATTATTATTATTATTATTATTATTATTATACAGTGTTGCCCTGCTTGACGACGATAATGTGTTCTAGCAAAATCGCTGTTAAGCGAAATCGTCGTCAAATGAAAAAAATCCTCATTGGAATGCATTGAAAACCAGTCAATGCATTCCAATGGGGGAAATACCTCATCGTCCTGCGATTACCCATAGAGAACCACCAATCAGCTGTTAAAAATCGCTGTAATGCGAAGCTTCCGGCCAGAAAGCAGTCATTTTGAGAAGGGAGGGAAGCCATTTTGCAGAACCGGAAAGCAGCCATTTTGAGAAGGGAGGGAAGCCATTTTGCAGAGCTGGAAATCAGCCATTTTGAGAAGGGAGGGAAGCCATTTTGCGGAGCCAGAAAAAACAGGCTCCTAATCAACGTAAAGGGGATTTTCCCCATTGGAACCAATAGCAATTGCAAAAATGTCATTGTCAAGCGGTTTTGACATCTGGCGGGGTAAGCATCTAGCAGGGCAACACTTTATGTTAAACAGCACACATACTGTGTAGCTCTTATAGTGGTGTGATTTCTGAGATCTGCAACTGCATATAGTAATGTGTAAAATTTCTTGATATTATTCCCAAATGTCCAATGACTACAGGGACCACTGAAGTGTTTTTTTTCCGAGTGGTGAGATGTTTCGATTGCCAAGTCTCTGTACTTTGTTAGTTTTTCCAATTCTTTATTTTCAACTCTGGCATCCCCTGGAATTGCAATGTCAATGATCCAGACATTTCTTCATTCTATTACAGTGGTGCCTCGCATAGCGATCATTCCGTTTAACGAAGAAATCGCTTTGCGATGATGTTTTTGCAATTGCTTTTGTGATCGCTTAGCGATGGTCCCTATGGGGAAAATCCGCTTTGTGATGATCGCAGGGAAGCCCCCATTTTCGGCCAGCTGATCAGCGGTTCCAAAATGGCTGCCGGGTAAACAAAATGGCCACCCGCTGTGTTGCCTCGCTTTAGAGGCACCGAAAATGGCCGCCCGTATGGAGGATTTTCTCTTAAGGTTAGTTTTTTAGCCCGTAGGAATGCATTAATGGCGTTTTAATGCGTTTCTATGGGCTTTTTAATATCACTTAGCAGCGATTTTTGCTGCACGGATTAACATCGCTAAGTGAGGTACCACTGTACTACTATGTCTAGTGTGATATGTTTAAGCTTTCTGTCTGTTTGGATATGGAAATCCCACAAGATCTTGGCCTCCTCATTACCTGACACCTTCTCTACCTGATGTTCCCATGGGTTTTTGGAGGCTGTCAAGTTATATTTTTTGCATAATGACCAGTGCACATCTTTTTCTTGTCAGAGTCAACATTTGCTGTTAGCACTAACTCTTTGGATCTTAGCTTTCACCACGTTGGTTTGGAGTGCTTCTTCTTGTGCAGCAAAAATCAAGCCTTCGGTTTCTTTCTTAAGAGTCCCCAGTTTTAGCCATGCCCATGTTGAATTATGATCATACTTTCCATCAATATTTCTCAGATGTTGTCCATGTAGTGGGTTTATCTTTCCAACTGTTTAATTTTTTTTCTTTTTTTTTTTCTTATATTGAGCCTTTCTTTCTGTTGTTTTCAAAATATTCTCCATTTTTGCTGCTTTCAGTAATCTTTCTCTACTTGTACCGATATAATCATTTAGGCTTCTTTTTTATTCCTCTACTACCTCCTGTATGATGATGATGATGATGATGATGATGATGATGATGATATTATTATTATTATTATTATTATTATTATTATTATTATTATTATTATTATTATTATTATTATTATTATTATTATTATTATTATTATTATTATTATTATTACTACTACTACTACGACTACAACTACTACGACTACTGCTACTACTACTACTACTACTACTACTACTACTACTACTACAGGTATATTGAATAATGGTTTGAAGTGAAAAACTGATCTTTGGAAGGTAAGATGGCTTCAGGAAGAATTCCCTAACAATTACATACACTTTGACAATTCATTGGTTACATATAAGCAGTGTGCATACATAACCATAAACTTTAGACTCAGATTTGCTAAGGTGCAAAAAAGTTTAATTCCTCAATATTTTCAGACATCAACAAAAAATAAAGCTATATTGTTGAAATTTATTTATTTATTTCGATTATCAAATATTTGTATTCGGCTAAAGAGCCCTAAAAACCTACAATATTTATTTATTTATTTAAAATATTTTTATCCCTCCTTTTTCCTTACAAGGACCTATGGCTGCTTACATCATTAAAAGTCAATTTTAAAAGCTAGAAACAGTAAGTATACATACATTTAAAAAAGAATTAAACACATATTATTTTTTAAAATGGCAAGTGAAATCAATACTACAAACACATTTAAAACAACAGAACAGAGCAATCCATTTTATAAACCCTTCTCAGACTGCCAGTCACTAAGGAACAGCCTGCCTAGAGAGAAAGGTCTTTGCCTGCTTGTGGAAAGATAGCAAAAATGGGGCTAGCCTGGCTTCCCATGGCAGGGAGCTCTAGAATCTGGGAACAGTGACTGAGAAGATGCTGTCCTGTGTCCCCACTGAACATTCCTGTGAGGGTGGTGGGACCGAGAGAAAGGCCTCCCTTGATGATCTTAATGCCTGGACAGTCTCATGGAGGGAGATGCATTCTTAGCGATAGCTTGGGCCCAAGCTGTTTAGGGCTGTATAGATTAAAACAAGCACTTTGAATTGTGCCCAGAAATGGATTGGCAGCCAGTGGAGCTGCTGTAACAGGGGTGTTACATGTTCCCTGTAACTAGCCTGAGGTAGACACAGTTAGCGATATAGTTGCGGCATTTTGAACCTGCTGGATTTTCTGAACTCTGAATATATCTTTCTGCTGCCTCCTCATGTGTGTGTGTGGAGCCACCCATGCTCCAAGGCCCTTCCCGTAATTCTTCATTGTTCTTCAAATTCACTGCCATGGGTATCAACTATGCACAACTGGTTATTCAATCAAAATTACTCAATGATAGAATAATTAATTGGCAATAGACTTAGGCTTGTCTCCACAGAAATGATTTAAAGTGCACTCTATACATGAGAATGCACACCACTAGTTGAAATAAGGAATTTATTGGTTGCATGCTACCAATTGTGCTCTGGGTATCTCAAACTTGTCATTTTCCCCTCACATCATCTTTTCTTTCCCCCAAGTGTTCATATTTACCAAAGGCCATCGCCTATTGGGTGAACATCTCTCATATCCAAAACATCCAACCATCAGATATTTAACTTCAAAATTTCTGGGAATGCTTACAGGTTCAGAGGAACAACCTTTGCCTTCTGTGTCCCCCAAAAAGCTATCGCTGAAATAAAGGGGATCATTTCAAATACAACTCAAAGTAGATCTGATCAGGAAAGAAATTTACAGGAGCCCCCATATTTATGCAAAACTTAGGCCTGAACACATTGCACTTGAAATCCTAATCAATGTGCCCTGTGCCAAACTGCATCTCCCCTGACAGCCATTTCCAATGAGTTTGCATTCATTTTTGGTTACCTTTACATACTCAGATATAACACTAAAGTTTAGCTGTCAATGTATACATTATATCAGATTCTGTCTTACAAAGAGAGATCCGGTTGACTGTTCTGTGTACTCTACTATTCCCGCATGGCTAGTGGACTGTGTTTGGAAAGAGAAAGGAATAAGGTGTTCATAAAATGAAGAAGAGTGAGAAAGGGGCAGAAATAAATGAATGTGAGTCAAAATAATATACACATTACAAATAGCCCAGTATTAACAGGACTGAAAACAGCTGATTGTCACAGCAAGAGCTTTTCCTATGCCCTATATTTTGCACATTAGCTTGATTTGTTTTGCAATTGGTCCTTTTGGACATAAGAACCAGATTCACCGCAAATCTGCTTTCTCTAATGTGAAGGTCTGCTGCAATCACATCTCTGGAACACCAACAGATTTTGGCTTCTAATTGTAAGTTTTCTGGAACATGTAATATTTTCTGTCAACATGGAATGTGCTATGATGAAACCATTTCAAATTCAGAGAAATGTTTTCATTGTTTAGAAAATGAACTAGTCCAAAAGGAATCACTTCTCGTTTGTGGGCTTTAGAGAAATCTAGTTTAAGAATTTTTGAAAGGAAAGATAAATGAAAATGTTCCTTGATGCTTCTATGTCTACCTCTGAGCATGTCAATCTCTAGTGACTGTCATTCTTCCAATGCCAGTTCTTTCAAGTGTAACACTGATACCCAAGTTTTTGTTTCTATACATTCATCAGATGAGTTATCAGATGATCAAGAGTGCTTGAACTTTTTTTCAACCAGCTCTGTGTTTTTTTTTAAGCCAATTCAGAATATGGAATGTGATTAAAATCTCCTCCTTCAGTTTTACCTCTGAATGCAAGATGCATTGGAAAGCCTTTTCAAGGTAGCTTTCAAGGGCTTTCATCCTCCAGAGCTGGTAATCCAAAGAAATTTTGTATCATTTTCATTTTCACAAATTAAATGTTAAGAACAAATGTGTTCAGTTTTTGTCCTCCATGCAATTGTTAAATCTTCCTGCTTCTATCTTTGCTTTAAAGGTACAGTCGTTTAGGCAGTGGTTCTTAATCTTTTTGAAAGAAACGCCCCCTTGAGCCATTGAGGAAGTTATCATCGCCCCCCTCCCTGAGGTGATGATATCCTTCCTTCCTACCTACCTACCTACCTACCTACCTACCTACCTACCTACCTACCTACCTACCTACCTACCTACCTACCTACCTACCTACCTACCTACCTACCTACCTACCTACCTACCTACCTACCTAGTCTCCCTCCCCACCCGGGTGCGAGGCAGCGCTTCACGGGGCGAGGATGAGGACCCAAGAGACCCTTTCCTTCCACCCGATCCACACTCAGTGCTGCCCTGAAGGAAAAAGGCGAGACGTGGCAGGTAGAAAGAGCTGGATAATCTGGCGGCAGCAGCACCGGATCTACTACTAGCACTGCGGCTGCAGTCGCCTTCACAGGTTTGGCTCACTCCAGCGCCCCCCTACCGCCCCCCTTCTGTTCTTTCGCCCCCACACCGCCCCTTTTCGTTCTACCGCCCCCCTGAAAAATGAAATCGCTCCCTGGGGGGCATTATTGCCCACGTTAAGAACCACTGGTTTAGTGTCTTTGGCACCTGGCTGTGGACCCAGATGCCAGAAGTCTGATTCCCTGCCACTGCTCCTGGGAGAAACATCAGCCTGTGCAGCCTTGGGTGAGCTGCAGAGTCCCAGAGTATCCCTAGAAGAAAGGAACAATAAACCAGTTCTGAGTCCTCCATGCCTAGAAAACCCTGAAATGGGTTGCTATATGCTAGAATTGATTTGATGGCACACAGTTCCTATTATATATGCACCTACAGTACAATATTCTCCAACAGGTGTTGGCAACAGGTGGCCCTCCAGAAATTCTTGTTCTACATCTCCCATCAGACCAGCTCACCCTGACCAATGGTGAGGCATTATGCAGGACCACATCTGTCCACATGTTAGAGAGGTTAGCATATCAATCAGCATGCTTTGTAAATAAATGAAGAATAGCATTCACTCAGAAGTATGTCTCTTGGAACTAAATGGGCCTTGTGCCTAGATTCAGTGCATATCTATGTCATTTAGAAGAAGGTTTGCTGCAACCTCCAGAAGTTATTGAAGCCTGAAAAATGGGCCTCAAAACCCTGAAGCTGGCCTATCCATGGTCCATAAGACTGCAATCTTCAGGCATATTTTTAAGCGTGCACGGGACTTCTGATACAGATGAATAAGCCTGTATGCTTGCTGTAGTTTATCTGTACCTCACATTTTTACAAATATATTACGTTCAAAAACATTCATAGAAAATACAATAGTAACAAGGCCACTGGAATGTAGCACTAACACTTCAGTAATCCAAAGTTCACTTCAGAAATCTAAGTGAAGACAAAACATGGAGCCAAAAGGTCAACAGCAGCAGCATCAACATGATATCTATACTGAGCAATCTACTCAGCAGCTAATAATACTGAGAGACTTAAGAGTAAAACCACCACCTATGTTTGTTGTATGTGAGATACACATAAACCGCCCTGACTGGGACTACCATGGAGGATTATTCATCTATATCGGGAGTTCTGTGTGCTTTTGAAAATGCGCTCAAATCAAACCAGCAATGGAAAAAGAAGAAATGCAGCTAACAGTATTGACAAATCCTTAGAAGCAGCCTCCAAATAATATGGTCAGTGTAGTGCTATATGCAAATGTAACCAAAAAATATCCAACTCAAAACCCCAATTTTGTCTAAGATGAGCCCCACCACCATCAGTGTGACCACCACTTGATTATTAATTATGTGGCAAAAGGGGGAGGCCACAGGTGCTTTTGACAACCATTACACCCAATTCTCACCAGGATCTGAGGTACCATCATCTCCATGGCAATTGTTCTCTTCTCTGTCACTAGGCAGCAGAGTGCCAGAAGAGGCGCTACCAGGAGGAAAGACATTCTTCTCCACAGATGTCCTCGCTGCCAATGCCAGAAAGTCTTATAGTGCTTTCAGGCAAAAGTTCCCATATGAAACAGGGTGAGGCAAGTAGAAGCACCCAGTCACATACAGGAAATACAGAGCTTTCCTTCCTTCAGGAGACCTGCATGTGGAACTAGAGGATTGCATGAAGGGATGTACAAAGGACAAGTCACCTGGATTTTAAAAAAAAATCTAGTCTCATTTGGTTAGCTGGATTCATTTATAGCCAACAGTTCATATTCTTTTGTACGTATATTGTTCATATGAACCCATTTAGTCTTTTAAACTGTCTTGACATTTTCTGTAAGTAAATTTTAAACCATTTTATCTTCACTTAAAGGATGCCTTCTAATAATGGGCTCTCCCTAATGTATATTTTGACTGCAATTTATGTATTTACTGAAAAACTGCATTTTTGCATACATCTAATACAGTGGGGTCTTGACTTAAGAACGGCTTGAGTTAAGAACATTTTGACTTAAGAACCACTCTCATAGGAAAATATTGACTTGACTTACATACTTAGATTTGAGTTAAGAACTGAAAAAAACCACGTGGGAGGCAGGGAAAGTGCAAAATTTGAACTTTCAGTTAGCTGTTGGCCAGTGAAAAGGGTGCCTGTCTGCTTCCTCACTCCTCCCAGCGTTTAGAGAGTGGATTGGGAGTCTTCAGACTGCCTGGTACTGCCTGGACTGTCTTTTCCCTGCCTTCCCTGAACCTTTCTTGACCTAAGAAAAAAAGAAACAAAATATCCCCCTCTAGTGGTCGAAGGCAGAATAGCAGCTTCCCATTAGTTTCTATGGACGGAAAAGAGCAGATACGGATCAAATGGTTTTCAATGCATTCCTATGGGAAATGCAGATTTGACCTGAGAACTTTTTGACTTGAGAACCGCCTTCCAATACGGATTAAGTTCTCAAGTCAAGACCCCACTGTAGCTATCTGCACACTATCTAAAGTAGAGACTTCCAGCCAGGGATTGGCAACATGACACCTGTGGGCCACCTGTGACCCTCCCAGAAGTCCAAATGCAATCTCCTAGCATATCCTCATCCCCAACTTCTTCATTAAAAAATGGCTCAAAACTCCTCTTGTGTCTTCTAAGGGGCACAATACAGTTATATATCAGACACAGTGCGGCATTGTCTTAAGTCAGTCCTTATCCACAAAGCAGGAGACTATTAGCGGAGACGGGATAGATTAGTGACCTTGACAAGGTGGAGCAGATAAAGGTGAGGTTGTGGGCAGACCATTTGTCAAAGGTTCCCAAAATCTGGACAAGCAGCACAGATAGTAGGTGAGAAGTGAACTTCCATGTTCATTCCCACAAAGTCTAAGCTGTCAGTAGGGTACAGAATTTATCAGTCTCTCCCTGGTATCCACCTGTTTCTAACTAGCATTTAGAGAGAATTGAAAGAACGTTTGAGCTTTTCTGCTCTAATCTCTTCAACAGGTTGACGGTGTTGTTTCCAGAAGCTTTTGGATCAACGCTGACCATTGAGCACTAAATTCCCCTTCCACATTGCCTCTCCTAGCTGTATGAGGTCTTCCTCCTCTTCTGACACTGATTCAGCAAAGTGAAGCATGACAAAGATGGACACATCCCAAAACACATTAGGTTTTTCTGTGAAAAAAATATTCAGGGATGTAAGGGGGCTTTTTTTTGGCAACCACTTCCATATTTGTAAGAAGAAATTGGGGGTAAGGTCACAGAGGCAGGTGTAGCTCTCCAAAATCCAGGCTTGTTCAGGGATGGGACCCTAGGCCTCTGGGGACTGCCCACCCCTGCTTTAGACTGGAAAGATTGCTAAAGGTAGAAAACTGAAGACTTCCACCTGTGACAGAGGAAAAAGGCAGATAGGAGGAAGGGAAATGTCAGTAGCCATCCTATTCCCATCTCCCACTCATTCAGCAGGACATTCTAGGGCTTCCACATGTGTAGAGTTTTATCAAAAGTGATAATTTCATTGTACAAATACATATTCAAATGTTTATGTATATATGGGTGCTGCCTTCCAGCTGCTCCCATAGAACTGCAACAAGACAATCACGTTCCTGTATTGTATCCTGCTTGATTTCATCAGGGCTTTTGCAACTTAAGAATCCAACTAAGTCTTTTGCTACCCTAGGGCCTTTCTTCTCACTTTCAGCACAGCATCCCAAGCAGATCGAAATGGAAATGAAAAACCCCTTTGAGAAAGACAAAGGAAGCCAATGTTTCCATCATAACTTTCAAACCTTGTTACAATTTTTGATCAAAGTGGTTTTGCTCTTTGAAATGGTTTTATTAGGTCTGGCAAACTCTTTAAAAACCATCAAGGCTTTTGTTTCAGGTTAAAACATTTCTCAGTATTCAAGTTGCACATTGACATGTAAGAAAAGATTCCCCCCCCCCTCCTTTTCACTTCAGAAAAGAAACCCTACATAATTAAAAGTTCTATAGGGCCTCCTGATTGATAAAGTTTCCAGTGACAGCTTTATAGTGAGCTGCCTCCCACACAGAAGTGATTTCCAAAAGACCTTCAAGAGTTTTTATGCAAGTTCATATTGAAAGGACAATGTCTTTATTAAGAATAATCAGGCAATAGTTCTCGCTGTGATATTGCATAAATGGCGAGGAGTACAGTAAACCCAGTTTTATGCAATCAGCAGTTACCTTATGCAAGATAGCAGAAGAAAGAAGGCTAAACCCGCAACTATACAGACAGCAGTCACATGACAGAAGAAAATCCTAAACCTGCTGTAACCCTGAAAGAAGAACAGCTGAAGAAACCTTTCAACCTTACACCCTTGCCTGAAAGATCAGGACCACCCAACACACCAGGGCTCACGCTGCTGCCTTAATTTGATGGCTACCGCTAAGATGGTCAACTGAACTGGTACAGTGGACCCTCTACTTAAGGAATTAATCCGTATTGGAACGGTGGCTGCAAGTCGAAAAGTCTGTAAGTCGAATCTCCATTGACCTACAATGCACTGAAAACCGATTAATCCCATAACCAGTGGTTTTTATTCTATTTTTATTCCATTTTGGTTTTTTTCTGGTCTGTAAGTCGATTCTCTGGCTGCAAGTCAAATCTAAATTTTGCAGCCAGAGAAGTCTGTAACTCAAAAAGTCTGTAAGTTGAGCCGTCTGTAAGTCGAGGGTCCACTGTACTCTGCATCTCGGGAAAGTGCCAAAGCACCCTCTTGAAACACAGACACCAACAGGTAGGCCGGGCAAAGGGTTCTTCTTTCCCTCTGCAAATGAATGGAAGGGAGGAGCGAAGCCCTTTTGTAGTAGAACTGATTTCTAAAAAAGGTGCTTGTATCAATGGATCTTGTGATGCCAATGAATTCAACAACTGTCGGGACCCAACATGAAATACATAATGAACACTGCTTGCATTCCAGGAGGGGATACATTTCTTAATTGCACAGCACATGGAAGCCAGTCATCTCACGAAAGATCCTTAGATTTTGTTGTACTGTATTCTAGTTCAGGGTAACAAATATCTATATCTGTATCTCAGTTTTCCTTCAATGACCTCATGGCAGTGTACATGGCTTTCCTACACTCCACTTTATTCACATCAGAGTGATTCGGCATGCAATAGTGGCTAAGCAAGGAGACAGAGGGAAGAGAACAAGGCAGGCAAACTAGTGAAATATCAATGTGGACCAGTTTTACAGACATGGAGAGAATGAAGGTAATGCATGTGGGAAACATGGATGAACACGGATGATCCATGTCGCTTTCGCTTATCAAAGTATATCAGCAAAAATGAAAGCTCTTCTTACTAGTTTGTTTTCATTCATCCTAATTGGAACAACTCACCCCTAGGGATGTTGGCAAGTCTGTGGGTCCAAGTCCTGAGTTCAATCCCAAGTTCTTTGGTACTGAGTCCCAAGTCCCTAGCTCGAAGTTTGAGTCCCTATTAAAAACAAACCTTTTCCCCCAGAAAACAAGGAGGAGTGAGTGGGTTCTGAATCGCAAGTCAAGACTGAGTCATGGGGGGGGGGAAACCCAAGTGAAGTCCAAATCAAGTCCCCAGTGCAACTTAAGTCTGACTTGACAATGAAGTCCTCAAATCAAGTTCCCATTCCTGCCCACCCCTACTGAATGGAGTAGAAGTGCTGTCTTGACCATATAGCTAGAGATATAGATATAGATATATAGATATAGATAGCATGATGGAACACAAAAGCAGTGTCATCACTGACTTCAATAAAATTTCATATGGATTGTGAAATTTTCTCACCCTTACTATATGTTTTTGTTTGGCAAAAAGATGCTAGAAAAATGGAAGATGGTGGCTTTCACACTTTTAATTAGGCGAGAGTCACCGGTGAGATTGAAGAGCGTGTTAGAAAAGCAAATGATGGCATTACTCACTTCAAACACAGAGACTCAATTCTGTTTCACACTTCCTGTAACTTGTTTTCATTTTATATGGCAAAAGATTGCAAACTGACTGTTTTCAGCAGAGGTGGCAGGCATAATAATGATATGAATGTGTTCCTTTTTGAAAAAAAACACTGTTTCCCTATTTATTTACTTATTTACTATTTATTTGTGGGATTTACTACATCCCACTTTTCTATTAAATTCTCATTTTGTAGTCTTCGAAAACATTGATGCAATTAAAAATAAAATTGGGTTATTGTCAAAATAATAATATACCACAGCAGCAAAGCCATAGTATGACATGAACAACACCTGTGGATGAAAAGCAGTAGCCAAAGTTCAGAAAAGCCTGTGAAAATAAAAATATTTTAATGTTCATCATAAAAATGTGTCAAGTATTTATGGGAGTGCGCTAAGCAAAGCAAAGGTAAAACCAGCCTCCGAGGTCCTCTCAGAGAAGAAAATCATGAGATAACAGCTTCTTCTTTAAAGCTTGTATTACATATGTAGTCTTCACAAACTGCTCCAACAGCATGCCCTCTAGCAAATCTTCACACCACATGTGTGTACCTCTCTACAATATATACTACCTATAACTAATCAGGTAACATTACCTCATCTCAGGTGATCTCATATGAATTACATCAGCCTTCTGCCTAGTCAGCATGACTCAGCTTTATGCATAGCTGTACAATATGGCTGATTAACAACTTCCTTTATACATCCAGTTTAAGATGTCAATTTCTTCTATTACAATCCTTGTAATTTCCTGACAAAATGTAAGAACTGATTCCAGGTGACTCTCTTGGAGGTGGGCTCTGCAAAAATGAAGTCCAACAACCAAAGGGGCCCACTTGGCTTCTGGAAATGGGACACTTGAAGAAATCATGTTCTTTGCCTATACTGTATAGTGACAGTCATGGGGAAGAAGGCAACATGGCCTACCAACATGATCATTGGTGAGCTGGATTTTCTTTTGCTACATTCTCCACCTTGTCTTGCATTCCATGTGACTTGTGAACCTCTATGATGATACCTGTTCAAGTCATTGCTTTTATCAGCCCAGTCACCTCAGTAACAGAGTCAAATTAGACAATACATTTTTCATGTTTCTAGAAGAGATCCTCCTTCAAGTGGCGAAAGACATCTGTTTCACAGCAGGTGAATTTCCTCATCAGTGTATCTTGCATTTAGTACCATTTGCTTGGTGACTGATCAGAAAGTTTAATTTGAAAGTCTGAGGGCTGAGGTATGTACCTCTTTGATGAAACCATGCTGAGGCAGGAAAAATAGGTTACTTATGTGGAATTCCCCTGTAATCTCTATTTTAACCCAAATACTTCCATTCTCTCACATTTGCTCCTTTACAAAGTGCTGCACTTTGTCAGCAAAGCACCCCAAAATTGCAAATAGATAAAGAAATAAACACTTTATTCTGTGAGGAGCAATAGAATTTGCCACTCCTCCAACACAGCTAAATGCTACCTGCATATCTTTAGCAAAGCAGTCTGTTCCTTCTAGTCTCTTGCCTAATTTTAATGTTTTTTTATGTTCAGCTGTGCTTTTCTACAGAATGTCATTGATAGATGTGTTTGTACTATGCTCAGAACAAAAGGCCATTGATCTTGATAGGGGCTAGTAGGGATCTCAGTTACATCAATATCAGTTTTTAAAAAACAAAAAAGGGCTTGCAGTGACACAAAGTAATAAAAAAATGAAGGGAAGTCTTAGACATTCTGAAATAAGCTTGTCTCTTTCTTCTTGGTTTCTTCTTTTTCTTTTACTCTTTAGGTGATCGTAACCATGAGTGGAGATGAGCAGACTGCTGGGAAAATATAGATTAGCATTTTCTACATTACAGTTTACCACGAAAGGCTTTCATCAATTGGGGAGAGAGTCATCCTTTACTTGAGTAATGTTCAGTTAAATTTGTCAAAAATATGCAATACATGTCACTGAAAATGGGAGAAAATGTGTGAATTTTTAGGCCCTTTTCACCTGCTGTACCTGTTTGTATTGCACTGTTTTGAAATTTAACACAACTGTAGACTTCATGTTGATCAGTTGCAAATGCCATGTTTCATGCTACTCATTCAGGAGGTGTTATTTTTATAAGCAGAAGGGTTTTGAGACCCTTTTCTCTCTTTTTTTCTTTCTATATATATTTCACAACTCACTTTAATGAAAAGGACCCACTTTAAAACATGCCTCTAAAGACCTAGGAATGTGAGTTGTGGAAAATGGGACTGACATGGAATGGACAGAAAGTAATGTGGGTGGGTAGGGGATTAAAAACGGCTAGTGTTAAGAAGAAAGGGAAAAGACGGGAAATGGGTGGAGGAGAAGAGGGGAGCAGGTGAGGAGAAAGACAAGAGGAGGAAGCAGAGGTGGAATTGATGAGAGCCACTGAGAAGAAACATCAGAGAAGGCAACGGTTTGATGGAGAAAAATAAGAGAGAAAAAAAACCTTTAATCCATGAGCACTGGAGACTCGGACCTATTGCAGAGCTGAGAAAGCCTTCTGCTGTAAATGTATGCTACTATGTCTGCAATGGCAGGAGGCCAGCCACATGGAAGTTCAGGGTTATCAAGATACCCTTGTTTCCAGGGCTCCTTTCATTTGGTTTCTGATAAAGACAGCAACTTCTTTTCTTCTTTGAGATCCCTGTAGTGACACCCTTGATTTCTACTCGTGAATCATTTTACTAGTTTCGGCGGATACTGGGTTTCTTGCTGCCTTTTTTCTTTCTTTTTTTGAGTTAATTGATAGAAATGTGATGGTGGCAGTGAATAGAAAGTTCACTGTCGATTATGCATGTCTATATTCTCACCCATTAAATGAGCATTGTGTTTTACTTGCCATCACTTTTTCTAGAGGGAAAGTGGTATTCCTAATGGTTTATGCTACAGTACAAATCTATTATGGCCCCTTAGGCTAGTGTAGTCTCACTGAGGCAGAAACAACTGTTCTCTGCTTTGGCTATATCCATGTTCAACGTATGCCTATTATTGGTTGAAAAAGATATCAGCTAAAGGATTTGTTTAAAAAAATTCTATGAATTCAAAGCTCCCAGCAAAATTACAGAGAACCTTTGCTGAACATTTGACATTTAAGCTATTCTGTACATTGGCAGCTTCTGATCTTTCGCAGCATTTTGATTAGTACAAATCATGAAATGCATATTTTAAAGGGACTGGCTTGAAAGATGATACATGGGGAGAACACAGGTTTGAACTTAAAATGGTGATGTATCTGCTCCAGGCTGAAATTCACTTTCTCTAAATTTGTTCTGAACCAACAGTTTTCCAATTAAAATGAAAAAGTTTTGAGGTGGCTCTGATGTATATGAAATATATATACATATTTCTAAAAGCACATTTCTTAGAGAACAAATATTGGGGCAAATGTTTTAGCATGATGCGAAAAAGAATCCCAGCTAGAGATGGGTACAAATTTAAAAACAAATTGCAAAATTCATCAAAAATCACTAATTAATTCATTCATATTCATCTGAATTGATGCCCCCAATGAATACGAATTGATGTATTTTAGTGGTTATTTATTTGTTTGGCTATATAATGCCCCTCAGGCACCTACAGACACCAAAATTGCAGAGATGCTTCTCCTGACTGTCTCCTACAATCCCTCGAAGTTTGGTGACAATTGGGTTTCAGATGTCAGAGTTAGACACACTCACGAAAAGGTTTCCCCAAGAAAGTGTCCCACCCCCGAAGCAACTAGATACAATAAAATCACAGAGAAGCCTTCCCTGACTCTCCTCTACAATCTTTCCAAGTTTGGTGAAGATTGGGTTGCCCCCAAACCGGCTGCTAAAGGACACTTTCCTGGGGGGGGGGCTCTTCGTGGGTGGATAATTTGAATGTCCACAATCCAATCTTCACCATACTTGGAGGGCTTGCAGAGAAGAATCAGGGGAAGTTTATCTGTGATTTTGATTCTCTAGGTGCTGAGGGGGCATGTTATACGGTTCTGAAAGGCAAACATGAATTGACAAATTGATTAATCAAAAAAAAACATACATTTGTTATTCAGGATTTGTCTACTTTGATGAATCCTGAATCAAAACTAATCACAATTTTTCCAATTCGTGCCCATCTCTAATCCCAGCAATTACAATATTTACTTCTGGTGAGGCCTTTCTAAACTCTTTTCAGGGCAGCTATTTAATTATTCTTTGCTCTCACTCTGCAGTCTTCACTTTCAGATCTACAGACAACAATATAGAATAACAGAATAAATGAGATACACTTCCCAAAATGAATTTACTCCAGTTTTTGCTCCACCCATGAACTATGAACTCTTGTGGAGAAGATTCTAGGGACAGTAGTACCACTCATATTCTATAAAATCCTGGAATGACTCTGCAGTGTGTAATACTGATGCATTTTAAATGAATCCCATCCTCCCCCCCCCAAAAAATGTCTGATTCATGTGTCATGACCAGAACTTGGCAAAATGGGAGTGGGGAACCTGTGGCCCTTTTGATGTTTGTTCAATGACCAATGTGCTTCAAAGAGCTTTGCCATGATACAATAGCCAGTTATCAAAAGGGGGAAGGGCGATGATTTAAAAAAGAAGGTTGCTTGTGGGATTCTGGAACTCTTGATGTTCAGATTATGAAAAGGGATCCTACAGTCTAGACGCCACAGGTTTCTTTTTGTATAAGATTGGATAATACAACCACTTATTCCTCACCTTATTGGAGCAAACAGGTGCAGACCTCTTTGTTCTTGCCCTTAAGGATTTGGTGGTTGCCATATGCAGCACTGGTCCATTTGTTCCAGCACCATATCATGTGCTGATATGTGTTGAGTACTTGTGTTCCTAGTAACAGTTAACCACATGATAATGGAAAGCTGACCTGTAGAATATGATGATAAAGGGCACAGATGTGTGCAAATATCTATTGACATCCTGCATCAGGAATGTACTAGAGTAATTACTGACCGGCACTATCATTAGGTAAGGTAAAGATAAAGGTTCCCCTTGACATTTAGTCCAGTCGTGTCTGACTCTAGGCCGCAACACTCATCCTCGTTTCCAAGCCATAGAGCCAGCGTTTGTCTGAAGACAGTTTCTGTGGTCATGTGGCCAGCGCATCTAGACAAGGAATGCCGTTACCTTCCCACCGAGGTGGTACTTATTTATCTTCTCACATTTTTGCATGTTTTCAAACTGCTAGGTTGGCAGGAGTTGGGACAAGCGACAGGGGCTCACTCCGTCACGTGGATTTGATCTTACGACTGCTGGTCTTCTGACCCTGCAGCACAGAGTTTTCTGCAGTTTAACTCACAGCGCCACCACTTCCCATGTCATTAGGTAAAATGATACAATTGTCTCAGAAAGCCAATTGTGACAGGGTAGCTAAGTGTTAGTTAATAACATTGCTATTATTGCACTTTTAAAGCCAAGGATGGGGGAAACTGTCCTTATGGAATTTGCTGCCTAGTATACTAAAGTAACTGGGCTTGCTTTGGGTCTTGCACTGCCCCCCTTGTCTGGGACTGGCCCTGCATGTAAGCCACAACCTATCACAATAACTTGTGGCATTGCTTTTCATGACCCAAACAAGCACAACAATGTGCTTTCTTTTGTCTGTCCTGAAATTACTGCCAAACTCATTTCACCATGTTGAATACTAGTATTTTGAAATTAAATTCTCAGTTACAAGCTCTCATCACATCACTCATCATCACTACAGCCTACAAGATCTTCCCTCAGTTGTCTGTTTAGAAATGAGAAAAACAAAATAAGCCAGATTCTTAACCTTTTGTTTGGATAGAGCATGATCCACATTTTTTATCACTCTGGTTGTCTTTTATCATCATCTCAATATATTTTTGACATATGTAACAAAACACACATACAGTGACTGCATCATAGAATCATTATTTTATACTCATTCACATTGTCCTTTCTTAATCATTCAAAACAATGCATTTGCCTATCCTACGACCACAGCAAATAATTTTTGTTGTTGATTTTCATTTAGCTTGCTTATTCAATGTATTGCCAAGTTATTAGCATTAGTATATTATATGTGAAATGAGATGCATTTATTTCTTGGTCCAATATACATTAGTTTCTATTTTTTAATTGTATATGATGTTATTCTTTTATACAGTTCTCTAGTCTGGAGAGATCCATTTGAGGAATTCTACTTTGAATATAACATTTGAAATTCACAAAGCTGGCTATCACATTGTTTACTCTGAAAATAAGAATATGAATATATTTCATGCCTGATGCCCCCAAAACATAAACACTGGCTAAAATCCAGCAGTAATCACAAGTAGAATCACTGGGGATTTGGTGTATCAACTTATCAGTAAGTTCCATCATCTGCTCTAGTTGTGACTTACTACTAGATTTCAGCTACTGCGTATTCCATATGAAACTATTATTTCTGTTTAATATTCTTAACTAGAGCATTTTTGCCTACATAAGAAAATATCACTATGAGAGGGAATTAGGAAGTAAAAGTTGGCATGTAATAATAATTTCTGAGCAAAGTTATAAGCAGTGCAATTAGATATATATTTACTCAGAAGTAAGTCCTACTGAGTTCAGTGGAGCTTGCTTCCAAGTAACTATGTCCAGGATTGAAGCCTAAGACTCAAACCTTCTCCCCCTCCTCAAACCCATTTTTATTGCTTTTGCTCTGACTCTCAAGCTCAAAACCTCTCCAAAGAACCTCCACTGTTTTGTGGCCTACCATAGCATTTGCATATAGGCATGAATCAGAAAAAATGTGATTCGTTTTGATTCATGATTCATGAAGGTCAACAAATCACAAATTACAAATTTTGGGTTTTTGCCTAACAAATCAACAAATTTGATTTAAAACAGCTCTCCAAGAACATAAAGACCCCAAATTTTCAGGAAAGGTTCCTGTGACTCTCCAGTTTGGTGACATTTTGGTTTCAGACATCTAAGTTATACACCCACATGTAGCACTCCCCAGAAAGTTCCCCCAGGCACCTAGAGATGCCAAAATTGCAGAGAAGCTTCCCCTGACTGTTCTCTACAAGACCTGCAAGTTTAGTGAAGGTTTGGTTTCAGACATTCGCTATACACCCACAAAGATGGCCACCCCAGGAAAGAGCCCTTTAGCAGCTGGCTTCAGGAAACCTCAGGAGCATTTTATAACCAAACAAATTCATGACTCAGAAATTGCTAAAAAAAATGATTGATTCATATTTGTTGGTGGCATCAATTAATACAAATATGAATTGACATATTAGAGATTTGTGAACAAATTTTGTGATTTGCTTTTTTTTAATTTGTGCCTGTGTCTAATAGCATTCCATGATCTGGTGCTATCTTGGGATAATGGGAATTCAACAAATCTGATACCAGAATAGACAAAGTAGTTGTATTCTCACATGAGGCCTATTTAAGGAATACTTTTCCCCACACCCTAAAGTCTTGATCTTGACACAAAATGTTGTCTCAACTCACCTGCAAGTGTCTCTGAGTACAAAAAAGGTGCTCCTGGTCAGAAAAGGTAGTCATTCACTGTCTGGCTGGGACTTGACAAGAAGCAAAATTAAGAAACAATAATCACATGTCAGCTTCAGGGGGGAAATGCATATACTGTGGGATGAAAGCAAATGACAGATGGTAAATTGGGTATAGATTGAACAAGAAAAAGACTGTAAGGAAATAATTTTTTAAAAGTGACATAAAATAATTTACATTTTTTTAAAAAAAACACCAACAGCAGAAGGTGGACATATTACAGAAACAGTAGGAAAAAAGGGAGACAGAAGGTACTGTGAAAGCCAGAACAGGAAATATTAGATAGAATAGTTGTCTCAGGAGGCGAGGGGGGAAGATACAAAACACAATGTGTTTTTTGTTTGAGATTTTTAGAATACAGTACAAAACAAGGAAAGAACACAAGAGTAAGCCATGTTTTTCTCTTTCTACCTGCACTACACTGAAGTTTGTTTTCTACGCTCTTTCTCAATCATATTTTCATATAGATAGGTATCAGTGGTATCCTTTATACAAATTTTGAGCATGATCCCATAAAATTTAGGTTCACTGTATATATACATATATGTACATGTGTGTGTGTGTGCACGCATTGTGTGTGTTTACACACACACACACACATATCCAGATAGCTAAATCAATAGACAGGTATCTATGTATTCTTGAAGGCTTTCACGGCCAGGAACCGATAGTTGTTGTGGATTTTCTGGGCTGTTTGGCTGTGTGTTTGTAAATCTATGTGTTTATAAATTCATCTCTCTCTCTCTCTCCCTCCCCCCCTCACACACACACAGAGGTTAAATTGTTCCACAATGCCATGCATTATGAGATGTTCAGTCTCAGTTCTCAAGAGATTTCTGCCATCCCCAATATTGAAGCTATTTACTATGTGGTCCAAAATGGGCTACCAACAATTGTCATGTGACAGCTGCGTTCAAACGTACGTATTTGCTTCTAAAAACAACTAAGTTTCCTCACTTTCAACCATTCCAACAAATTTCTTCCTCAGAGAATAGTGACTTGCATAAACCATGAACACAGAGGACCACACCTAGTGCCATGGGGGCACAGAGAGAATTTAAACTATTTCAACACCCCACATGTTTAACTTAGACAACATTATATTCTTAGGTGTATCCCTGTGGTTTTATTGGTTTATGGGTCTCTTAACTCAGTATTCATGTCTTGTTTCATTCTTTATTGGCACAGACACATGTTGAGTAAATCAGCATATTACAAACGGGGAAGGAAGAGGGACCACGCTGATCACTCTTCTGCTTTAGCCTGTTGAAGGTGCTGGCCTGCGTTTTGGTTGTTCAGCTAAACTTTCTAGTCTGAGGGCAGGCCTGTTTATTCCCCAGTTAGGGGAATAGATTTATATAACGTATTTTTTGCTCTATGGGACGCATCTGACGATAAGACACACCTAATTACAAAATAAATTTAAAAACTCCGCCTCACCCAGCTCATAATCCGGAAGCACTCCCTGCCCGGGAAGGGGAGGAGAAGGGTGGCATGGTGGCAATGGCAGTGGTGGGAAGCCAGTATTCGCTCCATAAGACGCACACACTTCCCCACACACACACTTTTGAGGAGGAAGTGTGTCTTATGGAGTGAAAAATACAATACACACTGGGCATGTGCCACCAAAAAGGAGGACAAAAGAGGACATGGATTTGTAAAATTGAAATTATGTTTCTAATTGAAGCAGAATTACAAAGCAACTCATCCATGTAGAATAGACAATGGCAATGAAACTCTGCACACTCCCTGAGCCCAGGTACAAAGAGGAGCTGAAGGGTTCTTGGCCTTCCTCCTTCTGGTTCTTTTTCCTTAAATCTGACTTGAAGTGGACAGCCTTTCAAATGGAGGGCCCCTTCAAAAGGAAAATTGTACTCCAGCAGCCGTTGAAGTGAACAAGAGGATTACCCTAGACTGACTGTGGTTCTTGCTTCCAGTAGTTGTCTCAAATCTGCAATATGGTTCTCACACTTTTTTTGCTACATTTCCATCATGGTTCTCTCTTGTGTTTGTCCAGGGCCTTCATATTCCCTCCCCACCTTATTATATACTCATCCAGCAAAGCTGTAACATACTACAAAAAAGACTAAAACCCAAAACCCCAGACAGATCTTTTGTCAAACTGGAGGATACAAACCTG
Source organism: Pogona vitticeps (assembly GCF_051106095.1). Classification (NCBI taxonomy): domain Eukaryota; kingdom Metazoa; phylum Chordata; class Lepidosauria; order Squamata; family Agamidae; genus Pogona; species Pogona vitticeps. The sequence goes on along the minus strand of NC_135783.1, from coordinate 217,704,923 downwards.
TCCTTCAAGGTTATGGAAATGTCCTTCCAATAATATCCCCAATAAGATGTCTAGCAAATTGCTGAAGGCAGTCCTGCCAATCTGAAAATAGATGGGACATGTTGCTTACCTGGTCAAACTGTGGCCAGACTTTGGACTGTAATATCTTCAGAAGATCTGAAGTCTTGGAAGACTTCTGCTCACCACTCCATCCATACTTGTATTTGGTTGCCCATGCTGGCAGATGGTATCATGACTATGAGTTTCCCCTGCTGGCTAGTATGAAGAGGCCTTCTGGTTGTTGATGATGGTTCAGAGGCCATGATAAGTTGGTACAGGGCTGCCAGATTTCAAGATCCTGGCTGAAGACTCAAAGAACTGCTATGCTTCTCTGACTTGTCCAGCCTAAGAGACAAACAAACCTCAGAGCTGAAGGAGAAGAACATGAGATTTCTTTGTATGAGATAGATTAAAAACCTGGGTGATGATCTCTACCATTTACTAGCTGACTCCAGGATGCATTTTCTGGCTTGCTGGCTCAAATAGTCTGTCTTCTCAGGTCCTGGGCTGCCATATTACTGATTAGCTGCACTATATTTGAATTATGGGATCATTTTTGGCAGTTTCCCTGAGATCCATTTTCCACAATCAGTTGACCTGGAACCAGTTCCATTCTTCTCAAAACTCTTGCCTGCCTTGCCTCTGTGACATCACTAGGATTCACCCCCTGATCTTTGGCCACCAAACCTCATAAAATAGGTTGCTGCTGACCTGACAACCCTCAGCAGAAGCCCTTTCCCACGCTGCATCCACCTTTGTTCAACAGAGACCCATAGAACTGAAAAGTCCAATCTCAAAAAGCTGATGCATAAATATAATATAATTGCAAAACAAATGTGGAACGTGCATTTATCACATTTCTCCACTCCCTGGAAATTTTTCTCTTTTTTTTAAAGATGAGATTGATTTGTGACTGCCACTTTAAAAATGCAATTTTGTTTTTATTGCTTACATCTTCAGCTTTGGCAGAATCCCAGAATTCTTTTCATTTTGCAAAGTTTAGCACATTATTAATAGCAAAGTAATAAGAAATTGGAAGATTGTAATTTATGTACTGTTCAGAGAGCTGTCAATATATATTGTTGTTGTTTCCTTAAAATATATATATATATTAAGGAAACAACAAAAACAGAGAAAAGTACCATAGTTATTTGTACCTAAGGCTGTATCTCTGTAATTTATACCTCTTTAAGAGATTAAATCTTAATCACAATAATAGGCTTTTAAGGACATGCCTGTAAATGTTCCAGGATTCCACAGGTGCTGTTCCTGAATTCAAAGTATTTATTTTTCTTCTCTTTAAAAAGTGCTCAAAAACAAGTTCAGAATGTAACAAGACCCTGAACAGTCCTGCGAGCTACAGTCCTGCCTTAATGCAAATCCTTGACTGGACATGTTGGACCTATTTGGATATAAATGGGAGAAAATGCAAGAAACAGCGTTGCATGCCAGCTACATTGACTGCTTTAATTGCAACGGTCTGACACTTTGATCATGTGTCTAGATCAGTGGTTCCAAATCTCTTATGTTCTTAGACTCCAACTCCCAGAAATCCTGGCCAGCATAGCCAGTGATGAAGGCTTCTGGGAGTTTTAGTCCAAGAACATCTGGGGACACAAGGTTAAGAACCACTGACCCAGAGAAAATTATGGACACACAGTACACACCCAAATGTAAGAGGACTAAACGTGATGTTGTATTTTCATGTTTTGATCTTTAGACTAGAATCCTATTGACAATTTATGCCCAAATAAGGAAAACTGCATAACTCTTGATGGGCAATTACTGCTCATTAATGACTTAATGGTTGCTTTCCTGATCGGCCATGATCCCAAAATTGGATGTGTACTGAAAATGCAACCAGCAGTTCATCAATGAACAATACTTTGCTGTCAAGACTTCTGTGATTTTCTGCACAGCTCTAGTGTAGCAACAGGTTTCTGGCTTTGGTGTCTTAAAATTATGGAAAAATAACTCAAAACAAATGTTTTCCCCAGTAGGCAATAAAATGATTGATAATCATTTGGTGCTGTTCTTGCAGTAGGTATTGCAGATGTTTGTTCCTAATCATCAAAGTTTCTGATACACCTTTGCATGGGACTCTTTTTGTTCTCCCTAAGGCACCTATAAGGCCACAATTATTATAAACAGTGCTTTTATTTAGGGTGGTAGTTTTTGGTTATTATCACCTGAGCACCAGCTATTTCAAATAGATAGATTTTTAGCCAGGACAAGGATCCAAAGCACTTGGCTCCTAAGATGATCGGGTAGAAGCTATGACATAAGATGTTGCCATTTTGCCAGGTCTTGAAACATTAGATGTTTGTTTTGTTTTCATTTGATTTGTATTCGCGAAGGCTTTCACGGCTGGGATCTAATGGTTGTTCTGGGTTTTTCAGGTTCTTTGGCCGTGTTCTGAGGGTTGTTCTTCCTAACATTTTGCCAGTCTCTGTGGCTGGCATCTTCAGAGGACAGGAGTAGCACGCTGTGCTCTGGTGCAGTTAGTTGGAGAGTTGAGTATTTATAGCTGTGGGTCCAGCTTTTGTCCTATTCAGGAGATGGGCGATAATGATGATCAGTGTGTTTTTGTTGTGGGTCTATTGTTGTGATAAGGAGGAGAGATTATCTGTCACTCTGCTTGATGGGTGTCGTTAGCTGGTCTTTTGTGTGATCACCAGTCGTTGTGGCTGGGTAGAGTTCGTGACCTTTTGCAGGCTGTATTTTTCAGTGCTGGGAGCCAAGCTTTATTCAGTTTTAAACTTTCTTCTTTTTGTTGAAACTCTGCTGATGTTTATGGATTTCAATGGCTTCCCTGTGCAGTCTAACATAGGGGTTGGTGGTGTTGTCCAGTAGTTAGTATTTTGAAATAGAATTTCATGTCCAGTTTCTTTTAGGGCATGTTCAGCTACTGCTGATTTTTCCAGTTGTTTTAGTCTGCACTGTCTCTCATGTTCCTTGATTCTGGTGTGGATGCTTCGTTTTGTGGTTCCAATTATATACCTGGCCACAACTGCAAGGTATCCGGTATACTCCTGCAGTGGTGAGGGGGTCCCTTCTGTTTTTTGCTGACCGTAACATGTGTTGTATTTTTGTGGTGGGCTTGAATACTGTTTGTAGGTTGTGTTTTTTCAAAAGTTTCCACATGTGGTCCGTGACCCCTTTGATGTATGGCAGAAATACTTTATTTGTGGGTGGCTGTTTTTCTTCTTCAGTTCGGTGTTGTTTTCTTGGTTTGATGGCTCTTGTGATTTCATTTTTGGAATAGCCATTTGCCTGTATGGCCCAGTTCAGATGGTTGAATTCGGTGCTGAGAAATTCAGCTTCACAGTTCCGATTTGCACCAGTGTTTTGATTATGCCTCTTTCTTGCTGTGGGTGGTGGTTGGAGTTTTTGTGTAGGTACCGGTCTGTGTGGGTGGGGTTTTCTGTAGACCTTGTGTCCCAATCGGAGGTCAGTTTTGCATATGACCATGACATCTTCGAATGGGAGTTGGCCCTCTATTTCTTTTTTCATGGTGAATTGTATATTTGGGTGGATGCTGTTGAGATGGTTTAGAAATTCTTCCAATTTTTTTTCTTCACTGTGGTTCCAAATTGCAAAGGTGTCATCCACATATCGGAACCAGACTGTGGGTGTGAGGGGTGCTGAAGCCAGGGCCTGTTTTTCGAAATGCTCCATGTACAAGTTTGTTATAACTGGGCTGAGGGGGCTCCCCATTGCCACTCTATCTGTCTGTTCATCAAATTCATTTTCCCACTGAAAGTAGCTGGTTGTTAGGCAGTGTTGGAAGAGGGCCTTGATGTCTTCTGGAAAGATCTGCTGGAGGAGTGTCAGAGTGTCGTTTATCGGTACCTTGGTGAACAGGGATACTACATCAAAGCTGATCAGTCTGTCCCCAGGGTTGAGTTTTAGGATGCTGATCTTGCTTATGAAATGTCCTGAGTCTTTGATGTAGAATGAGGTTTGTCCAATGTGGGTCTGTAGGAGGGTGGCTAGGTATTTGGCTAAGTCATATGTTGGCACTTACAATGGGCCTGAGTGAGATTGAGTCCTTGTGGATTTTCGGGAGTCCGTATAGTCTTGGCGGGAGAGCTTCTGTCTTGCAGGTTCATTGGAGGACTTTGGGGTACAGAGAAAGACTCCTGATGAGCATGTTTGTTTGTTTTGTGATTTTGTTGGTTGGGTCCTGTTTCAGTTTTCTGTAGGTGGTGGGGTCTAGAAGTTCCCTGATTTTGTCCTTGTATTCTTCTGTTTGCATGATTACTGCGGCATTGCCTTTGTCTGCTGACAGGATGATGATGTCTGGGTCTGAGTTCAGGGACTTGATGGCATTTCCTTTCTTGTTATGTTGCTTTTTGGGGGGGGGTTGGTTTTCGTAGGATCCTAGTCACTTCACCTCTTATTTCTTCTGCTTTTTCTTCTGGAAAATGATCTGATGCTGATTCCACATTGGCAAATATCTCTTCCACAGGAATTTTGCTGGGTGTGACTGCAAAATTTCCTCCTTTGGTTAAGACTGAGGTTTCTTCTTGGGTGAGTTGGCGTTTCGATAGGTTGATGATGATGCGCGAGGTGTCTAATGTGGTTTTTAAAAAACAAATCAAATGAATCAAAATTCATATGATTTGTTTTTTAAAAACTTGTTGCACTAGTCAGTGCTTTGAAACAGCCAAATGATGTCACAAAAGTGGTTTATTCTAGTGTGTGCTAATAATGCAGTGCATTGTTGCTGTGTAAACTACAAGTATGCACAGAAACACTTGCCTCTTCCCTCTGCTGGCCAGTTTTGATATTACAATGTTAAAATACAGAAGATTACAGAAGATGAAACAGAACAGTAATTCTCTTGCCACTACAACTGGCAAAAGAATTGCATGGGACTTGAAAAAGGCTGTGGCTTTAAGAAGACATTTTCTGACTCCAATTCCTGTCAATATGCCGCTAATTAGATGTAATTTTTGAAAGTAACTAAAATGTCAATGCAAAGTTGTTTAGTGTAAAACATGATTACACCAAACAGCTTTGATCTAGAAATGTAATTTAGTAACACTTTTGTTAATGAAAATGTAAATAGTTAAGGTAGCTGTGTCATTTCTAACTAGTTACTTCCAAAATCTATTCCTTATTCCAATTCCAATATCCATTTTGTTCAAAGAAACACTTGCCCCAAGAGTTGTTGTATCGGTTAGAGTGCTGAACGAGGGCTCAGGAGACATGGTTTAAATTACCATTCAGCCATGAAATTTATTGGGTGAGCCACACTGGACTAATCACATTTCCTCAGCCTAACCTACCTTACAAACTCAGAAGCAAGGGAAGCTGTGCATATTGCTTTTAGCATGTTGAAGAAAAAGTGGGATATAAATGTAATTTAAAAAATAAAGAAGCATTGGGGATTGTTATTGTTGTATTGAGTTACATTACAATGCAATGTGACACAGATGGGAAACATGCTGTCCTTTAGATATGGTGTGACTGCAGTTACCATTATCCCTCATTATTGCTTTTGTTGGCTAGAACAGATAGGCGCTGCAGTCCAACATCTGGAGGAGCCCCATGTTTCCAACCCCAGCCCTTTGATTTGGCAAAGCCTCCAATCATTTACTATTGTCAATCTTACTGAAACAGACTTTTATTGTATTTCCGGCAGAATTTCTATCAGCATTCCTTTTTGTTTACTAGAGATTGTACCTGCTGACATCATGAATAGAATAAATTAAACTTGTTAGCTTTTGTATAGCTGACAAGCAATCAGTATATAATGTGAAAGTATGTGCCATTGATGAATAATACCATGACAAATTATACAAACTGGTTTTTTTTCTCCTAAAATGCCTTTTACTTTGTGGGAGGAGGGGAAATCAATTATTTGTTGCACTGTACTATATGGTGCCATTAGCATTTTAAGTCACTCCCATGTACGTAACAGGAATTGCCATGATCATTAATACCAAAGATAAGACCATTTCATCTGCCTTAATCAGTACAATCTGTAATGAACAGCAGCTATTCCATATTATCTTTATCATGTCATATTGGAAAGGCTGTAAGTCACTAGTAAGCACCATCATGAAGAGTGAATAAACTCTGCAACCTGTGGAGTTCTCTCTGTTTCTATAACACAAATCAAATGAGAACTCAAAAGTCCATGGAGTTCATGCACTCCTCACATTATATTCAAGATGATGTTTGCTAATCTTCTTGATTTTCAGCATGCCTTTCCTGAATGTGATTGAGTTTGGAGCCAGCCCAAGGAATGGTCCTTATTAGAAACAGGCATGAACCGATTCGCGAACCCACCACCACTGCCTCCAAAAACTGCTGCCACCCTATCAGTTGGGCAGTGAGCACATGCAAAGAGGCAACAGGCCTGGCTTCCCAGATCTGGCTGCTGGCTCTGAGCATGTGCCCACCACCCAGCTGATTGGCAGCTGCATGCTCAGAGGCAGCAGCCAGCTCCTGGCAGAGAAGAAGCTGGGCCTGCTGCCTCTGAGGATGGTGGGGGCAGCAGTGGAGGAAGTGGCAGTGAAGGAGGAGGAGACAGGGAGGTGACAGGAGCAGTGAGAAGGAGGTGGGCAGGCACCAGAGGAGGCAGAGAGCAGGAGCCGATAGCCCCCTCCAGGCACAAACCAGAAAAATGAACCACAAACCAGATTGTTCTTCCAGGGATTCATGGTGGTTCATGATTAGTCACGAACCATGAATCATCATGAACCCCCAATTTTCCAGTTTGTGCCCATCTCTAGTCCTTGTCTTTCTTAATAGTCCAAGAGAAGGCACCATTATTCTGAAACAACTTTCTTTAAAGTCTTTGTAACAGCCTTAAATTGTGTCAGACTATTGATCTGTTAATCCTGGTATTCTCAGTCATAACTGGCAGTGATACTCTGAGACTTTAGGCAGGATTCTCTCCTAGAGATCCCTGGTATTTCCTTTCATTGAAGTACTAAGTAGATCCAACCAGCTCACCTTCCAAAATTACATGGGATGTGTGTGTTCACATCTTGACCTAGCTGAAGTAATCATTTGCAGTCCATGAGTAAGTAAAAGGTAAACAAGCTGATGTCTCCAGATGTTTCAGACTTGAGCGCCCATAAACTCTGGCTACTGAACATGCCGAGTAGGAATTATGGAAGTTGTAGTCCAATATTTCCAGACATAACTGCTTTATATGGTACACTTAGTCCCATCTTGTATTCCACCATAATGGCCAAACTTGAACGAAGTACATGTTCATGTTTTCCAGCTACCAATAAGTGCCCTGGTATTCTGACAACACATACCTCAAATACAATCTGAAAGATTTCATACTGGGTTGGAATAGCAGAAGAATAAATATTAGTTGTGTAGTGAGTTGCTCACTGGAAGGACAGATCCTGAAGCTGAGGCTCCAGTACTTTGGCCATCTCATGAGAAGAAAAGACTCCCTGGAAAAGACCCTGATGTTGGGAAAGTGTGATGGCAAGAGGAGAAGGGGACGACCGAGGATGAGATGGCTGGACAGTGTCTGCGAAGCAACCAACATGAATTTGACACAACTCCGGGAGGCAGTAGAAGATAGAAGGGCCTGGCGTGCTCTGGTCCATGGGGTCACGAAGAGTCAGACACGACTAAACAACTAAACAACGACGAGTGAATTGTTTGGAGGTTGAAGCAATCAAATCAGTTTAGCAATTGACCAGTAAGCTTTGTTTGTACTGTTATGGGACAAGCTAGTTGTGAAATTGAGTTCACAGAATACAGTTTTTCCGGGTGTCTTATTTTTTAAAGGGGGAGAGAAAAGAGGGGAAAGGCATTATCTGTTCTGGAATCACACTCTTCAGTCTTGTAAAATAAGGGAAGGGCTTATCCTCCTGGCAGAGGAAGGGCTTGCTGACAACAGCAAAGGATTCAAGTAGCTTTGTCCTTAAGTGCTGAGAAACACACAAGAAAATATTTGGAAAATTTTAAGAAATAGTTTGGTGAAATCACTGTGGACCACATAAGGTGCAAGCTGAGACAGTTCTGTGTGAAGCTTAAATGTATACAGGATAAGTAGGCTGACATTTGTCATGTGCATTGTCTTGTGCAGTGCCAACTTAAATTTCTATGCATCCCAGCAACAACAGGCATTCTTAATCATATTCAGAAGCATACAGGGGGAAGACTCAGAAGATTTTGGCTTTTCCCAAAATCTCCCATAAATGCCTTCTTCCACTTAACTTTCCCAGCAACTGGCAGTGACACTCCAAACTTTCAGTCAAATAAAATTCTCCTTTGGGCCAAACATTGGAAGAAGGTTGAGTTCACCTAGAAAACATGGGAAACTGGCTTACTCTGAGTCAGATGAGTCTAGCCCAGGACGGTTGCCAGGGACTGGTCAGCTCTTTGGAGATTTAACCAAGATTCTCTTCTAGCCCTAACTGGAGAAGCCAGGAATTGAAGCTGGGACCTTCTGCATAGGAAAAACTTCCATCAGCAGAAGGACATTAATTGAACACAACCAATTATTTCTCATCAACAGGTTACTGGAAAACTGAACAAATAATACCACCAATATTTATGTATTAAAGTTTACCTTGCAATTTTAACTCACATTTTTGAACATTTGGGATTGACAGCCGTGGTACTGCCAAGAATAACTGAGCAACAGCATATGTGTAGGTGGGTGTGATGTTTGCATATTCATATTAGTTGACATTTCCTTCAAGAGCAGAAGTTCTCTGCGGAACAGCCAAATAATTAGTAGTCATAATATCAATCTTTATTTTATAATAATGCCATTCACAAAATGTCTTGTAATGTTGCTTTCAAGATAAGTTCTTCCTCAGATCAATGTATAGTACAAAACATCCACAGTCCTCAATTCATTTACTTGGGAGTCAGTAGGAGAAATCAACAGGAAATGTTTCCAAGAAAACATGCTTAGCACATTGTCTCCAGAAAAAGAAATGTACTACCTGATATAAAAATGTTCTGAAGAAGTGTTGAAAGAGGACCTCTCTCTGACATTCCTGAAGGCTCTGGCCTAATTCCAATTGATAGTCCCAACTACAGTAGACTCCACAGATCAATGGAATTTACCAGACTGCTGACTTTAAAAAGTTTGCATCCATTTAATAGGCCTAACAACTGGAACCCAGCAGTTTAGGCATCCCGGTCCAAGACTCCTTAGACATTAGGGCAAGATGATTATCAGCCTGTTCTTCCTCTCCCTGGAGATGCTTTCTGCATAGAAATCTAGGCTCTTTCTGAAGAAGTCCTCTACAGAACCCAAACGTTTCATTGGGAAGAATGGCTTCCCAGTTACCAGAGTGCAAGAAACACAGGCAATTGTTAGGGTATGAGAACATTGTATCACATCCTGGGACATCTTAACCACAGCACTGTGGGTGCTACAGTTTTAAGGCCAAACAAAACAAAAACAGGCACTATTGCATCACAGTGTTACATATGTGTATGCAATGCAAACTAGAATTGGTTGGTTTATTAAGAGTTATTTTAGACACATAAGTAAAATCAGCATTTCCTCTGTACCAGCAAATACTGGTAGTGCTGGTTCTCGTGATTGCAATTTGTTTTGTTATTTACACAAGGGGAGTACAGTGGCTTGGATGCGGAGCTTGTATTTATTTAAAGAAGGCCCTACTATGGGAACTAATAAATACAGAAATAAATTTAAATTGTATTGATTCTGTAAATCCAGTCAGAGATTGTTCATGAAAGAGAAAACAGCTGACATAGTTACAAATACCTCTAGAGCTGATTTTCAGGAGTACAGGTATGCTTGTAGCCATTGGGGAGACATGTGGCTGACCTTTGCATGAGACAATAATTAACCTTTGAGAGAAGAAGTAAGTGTGGGAGGGATCTGGAGCCTCCTTATGTTTAGTGCAGAGAAAAATGGAAGAGATCTGCCCACTTTTACCCTTCCACAGAAGATGGTAAATGATCAGCCTGGATGGTCATTTTGGTTATTAGAAACAACAACAACAAAAGCACGGTGCATGTCTTTTTGCCCTGAACAACTGTGTCACTGCCCCTTGAGTTTTGCTTTGTTTCTTTCAAAGTGTTAACAAGGTGGTTGGAGGCTATCTTGATGAACTTTCCAAACTTAAAGCTGTCTTTGGAGTTTTATTTCTTGATTTTTTAAAAATAAAAACGTTCGTATATCTGAGCCTCCTTGTGGCACGTCAAGAACAAACCAAGGAGACGCATTGACTTGATTTTTAATTAGCAAGGGTTTATGCTTCGATTTTGGCAAACCATAGGACACAGTGAATTTTTAAAGAATATTCTAACTGGTTTAATGAGAATGCATGTTATGTGCTGCTGAGTGTTGATTTGCTGCTTTCTGAACATAGCACAGGTCTAACTAATATGAATTATGTTGATCTATGGGGTTTGATACCATGTGTGGATCGTATCATTTGGAGATGATATATCAGTCCATGCAATAGTTGCATATGGCAGATGAAGAGAATGTATAGAGCAGAGCCTGGATGAAGAAACTTTTTGGACAACTTCCAGAATCCCCAGTCAGTATGTTGGATAAACCAGCCAGGGCAGAGTAAATGTACAACACAAGGCTTCATGCATGCCTCAGAGCTCCTACATCTTATTAAGACAGAAGAGAATATTTTTAAAGCTGAAGCTAGAAATTGCTGCATTGTTTATTCTATTGCCTTCACACGGCTACCAAAAGTAGGCACATACTTCTATCCTTCTGTGCCGTTTCTTCTAGGTTTAAAACTTAACGTAATTTTAACAGGTGGGCAAATCCAGTCAATAAATCCAAGTTGGGCAGATTATATGCACAGGTTTGCATCTGAAGCCCAGCCCTCTTAGGGATCCATTTTATTTGATTAAAAAAATTAATCAAAAAAGGATAAAGCTACTGGAAGATTCAAACCACACTTTAAATAGGCCACTGTCTCCCCACCCCATCCCCAGTACCATTTAATACCCCAAAATATTTATTTATTTAAAATATTCCTATCCTGCCTTTCTCCCCAAAAGGAGCCAATGAAATCAATACTTGTTTCCTGGTTTCTTTGATTGATTAATATATTTTATCCAACTCCTAGATAATCCTGAGTGTAGCAAACTGGTCTTCAAACCAACAGAAATTGTCCACTCTTGCAATAAATGATGTCCCAGTACCATATAATGTGGTCTGTGACATTCAGGTTCTTAAATTTGGGGTCGGTAGAGTGAAGAAATATTATATTTGGAGCAGGAAGGGCAGCAAATTGTGTCCTGGCTAATCTAACACACTGAACAAGAAAGTAAGGTAGTGGAGAAACGTTGCTACAAGACTGTGAAAATATTGGTTTTCGATCTTAGAGAAGATTGCATAAATTTTTGGAGTGGGGGGCACATTTTTGGCAAGGCACAAAGTTAAACCTACAATAGTTGCCATCTCATTACATGGATTATTACAAAGAAAAGCACCGGACACATTGTTTATATTTTTGTGAGGATTTGGCCTGTCCTTTTGTGCTTGCTGTGAGTGTTTGCTTAGCTTCATGATACAAGGGGGAAAATAGCTAGAGCTGTTTCGCACAATTGCCACAATGTCCACTATGAGACAAAACAAGTGCTTGTTGTCTTGCTGTCACCTGAAATGTGAGAAGTCATGTGGTTCATGGAAATTCCTTGCTCTCCTACTTCCTGAGAATCAAGACATTAGCTAGTATTCTTCACACCCCAAATTAGGAGAGGCAGAGGTTTTCCTACAGATAGTGTTACATATTAGCTTTCACTCCAGTATCTATCTGTCTTTTTCTCCTTTTCTCCTTTTTTTTTTCTTTTTTGCCTCTTCCTCACTGGAATGATCAATATACAAGCCATGACTATCAATCTTCAAAGTTGGTAGTAATGCTTTATTTTCAGTCCAAAACCTTCTTTGTGTGATTGATGACGCTAATCAGACAAAAATGATAGTTTGTCAGTAACTCCAGGCCAATTGTCTCTGGCTTTCCACATAAGCCTGAGAATGTTTATTGTGAAATATGAACACCAGGAAGTCAACTGTGAGTCCATGATACCTTATGCTATAATGAAACTGTTGGTCTTAAAAGCACTACACAACTGACACTGATTGATTCATACATGTTGATTTCTTGGTGTGCAAAAAATTCCATGAAGTCCGGTGGGCCAGATAGGCAGGGTATAAATCAAATAAATAAATAAATAAATAAATAAATAAATAAATAAATAAATAAATAAATAAATAAATAAATAAATAAATAAATAACGTGTTCACGGGCCAGCAAGAGAGAAAAAGTAACTGTCCTGAAGCCAATATCAACAGTTTTGGTCAAAAATGAGGGGCAGGGGGCACTTGCACCATGTAAAAGATGCCACATACCCATATTAATAATTAGGGTCAGCTTTAGAAATTAAACTGTCTTGTTTATTTAACCTCAGGGAAATATCCATTTTTATATGTATGTGTTAGCAAACACCTTTTTTCGTTCAAAGACAGTTGGTGTATCTGGATCTAGGATATGTTTAAATAAATCTACTGGGTCTATTTTCTCTCCCTTTCTCTCTCTCTTAGCCAAGCTGTTGCAGAATCCCACTGCTCTGAATTCTGTAGGTGGTGACAAGGAACACTCCATGGGACTCTTCTAGAATGTGTTCAGTTCTAAAGATAAGAGAAGGGCCCTTAGATGGCCATTTCAAATTAGCTTTCCTTGTGATACCCAAGGGGTGCCAACACAGAGGATGGGTTACATAACCCAGGTTATATATAAATGTTGTTCATCCAGTTTTCATACTTCTTTTGTAACTTTTAAAACAAGATTGAGGGATTAGCCTTCTGAAGAGATGCATGTGCTCAGCAGCACCGGAAGCGTAAGCATCACTCTGTGACGAATATCATTTCAGAGAAGTTATAAAAAGTTTTAAACAGATATTTGACTCACTCAAGGTGCAACTACATTAAGAAATAATGCAGGAAATGTTCTGGGATTGGGATAGCCAGAGCTACCTAATTTTCCATTGACCACATGATGTAAAAGTCCACATGAATCAGACTAGAGTCCCCCCTGCCAAATCCACCATCCCCGGGGCTTTCCTCTTTTTGGACAGTGAATGCATTCACATTGGTTTAAGTGGTGTGATCACATACACCAATGCAGAACAGTGTGTGCAAGAGTGCTGGTGGCTGGTAGGGTGGGGAGAGCAGACATACACATCCCACCCCAGAGAGAGAAAAAGTCATCCTACCCAAGGAATTAATCACCATCCAGCCTCCATCATCCACAGGGAGAGCTTGGGGCTAACAAATGAGCAGCCCAGGGCATTCCCTCTCTCACATACACTGCCTCTCTCCTGCACCAGTGTTTTGTAGCTTCAAGCACCTTTCCCCTCACCTCAGGAAGATTTTCAGACTGTTTTTCCACATGAGGGATGACAAGTTGGAGCCAGTCCTGCACCATTCACCAGCTCTCTGCTGCAGCCAGAAGCTGCACCAGCTCCTGTGCATCAGCTCCTGCATCAGCAAAAGCTCTGCCAGACTGATAGTGAGGAGATGGCAGGAGGAAGTCAATGGTACAGCAGCTGTGGGAGCAGTATTAAAACATCAGGATGGATAGATCTCTGCTAATAATGTTGTTTCTTTTTTAAAAAAGACTTATTGCCAAGATTATTGCTTCAGGGCACTTAAATACAGAGAGAAGGAGAGAGAGGAGGAGGAAATGGCTACTCAGCTCTTATTTGGGGCTTATTAAGGTAGCTTTCTTGTAGCCATGCCTCCTGCAGCACTGGATGGCTACAGCAGAGCTACATTAACAAGCTGTGAAAAAGGGTGTTTGCCAATTTCTTCCTGTCAGTTTCCTGACTCCTATGTGGCCAGTTAAAGCAAATTCATCTGGAGAAATCCAACTTTTCAGGTGCAACTTCATAATGGATCACTTCATACTTTTCTCACTGTGTAGACAAACCCCATGCTTCAGTGTTTGTAACATATAATAATAATCTTGTCCTGTCAAGGCAGTACTGACCTATGATGACCCTTCTCTGGGTTTTCAAGGTGGAAAAATACTCAGAACTGTTTTACCATTCCCTTCTATTTATAGACTCCAAGTGGTCACAGCTTCCAGAAAGAAGCACAGTTTTATTACAGTTTAAAGCTAATGCCTCATTTGGGGGATTGAGCAGATACTCCATATAGTCTCAGATTCTTGATACTCAGACACTCCAAAAAGAAAAAAAAGTGGTGTGCAAAAGCTCCACACATTATCCAGATTCTGTGAATTGTATTAACTCAGTGCTTGAATTATCTATAAGAGGCTCGGTGATAATAGTTCATATGGCACCCTCAGACCTGGAGGTGAAAGGAGTTTAACAGAATATGAAAAGATCTCAACCATGGACTACAAGATCCATTAAATATTAGGGGTGTCTTAACACCACCCTCTTGGGTCCACCTGTATTTGTCTTATAAATCAAAACCTATTTGCATCAATCTGATTTGCAGCTATTTGTAGGCCACCAGCTTCAATTTGCATCCACATTTTCTGAAGTATTTATATAATTCCAAATAATGAAAAAAACATGAAATCAGGGAAAATGCAATTCTGGGGGGGTGGAGATTCGGTGCCATCTCTACTGCAGTGAACTCCAGTGTACAGGCAATGCTCCCACTGTTCATTTCCTTTCTTCTGTGTCCCTGCTCACCCATTAGGTCCTACCCCTAATCCTACTATGACCCACCCCACTGAAATCCTGCATGGTGACACACATTTCACACTCACTCAATCAACTGGGCTGAGATTTGCAATCTGAAAGGAAAAGAGAGAGAGAAAAAATCCTCAAATTCTTCCTACCTCCTAAAAATGAAAGTGATACAAATCTCTCTGTATTCTGAACATGCTGCCCTCACAAAATGGCCACCAGTCACATGAAGAATCTGCTCCCGGTGGCTTTGTAATCGTCGTTTCCAGGACATCTTGCACTTTTCATTGGCACATGAATTGTCTCTCTCCTTCAGCTTTGGACTTCCTAGTTCTGTTACCATATTACAGTTGTTTTCCAAGCAAAAATTCTTAAAAATCCATAGCCTTTTTCACTTACAAAATCCAAAACCGATATTTGGTGTGCCTGAGAGGCCTGCTTTGATTCAAAGTGTTGCTTCAGGCTCCCTCACTTCACTTTAGGTTGGCTCAAAAATGGACAAATAACCCTGCTTTTCATAAATAAATTCTAAAGCCAAATCGCATCTCATGCAATTTTAAGATCCCTTTGTATTGTTATTATTCTCCAGAAAATGCACATGGACCCAATACAGATAGGGAACAGCAAATATATCAAGACTTTAAAAAAATGAAAAATAGTTGCAAATGGATTCTTTTTTGAAGCCTATGTGGATGTCCCTCATTATTAGATTAAAAGCAATAGAGGAAAGGTTTCAATGTTCCTTACTCTTGTGCACCAGTGCTTATTTGGCCTTGAGACCACATGCTTTCTGGATGGGCAGGAAGCTTAATATTCATTTTAAATATTTAACAAATCATTTACCCTAAACACTACAAGACAGTTTCTTAGGTAATAGGTCCCTTTATGACATTTACTGGGTGTGTAGTTTTAGACACTGGCTGCATTGTGGAGGACGTTTCCCAAATGGATTGAAAAGGTGATTGTTGTTGTTGAATGCAACTGTTCATTCAGGTCGAGGACTTCCATTACATTTTTAAGGGTCTTTGTGAACATCTCCTAAGAAAAGAGTGATGAAACACCACTAGCTGCTTGGTTCACATATTTTGAAAGCATCTGCCTTGGAACAAAGTGTTCTTCATGTTTAAGCATTATCCTGGAGTGAAAATTAATCTACTGACATTTTAAATTCTAGATAGGCAAGATTTTACATAAAAGCACCGAGGCGACTAAAATTCACTTGTGCATTGAGGCTTCTTTCTACTTTATTATAACCTTCCATGGTTAAGACATACTCAAAAATGTCAAATTTTGCAGTATGATGAACAGACTTTGCAAGAAAACTATCCAAATCTTTATTTGAAGAGAAATTCTACCCAATCAACATCCTCACACAGCCCACCAAGTTCTTCTTCCTCCTCAGAAAGCCTACTTGAGATTTCCAGGCACAAAATCTGCTTCATTGTTCTATCTAAGGAGAATTTAACAACAGAAACAGACCTTCCCTCAGAGTTGCTCTTGTAAATTTTGTAGTACCCATTGGGAAGAATATGAAATGGACACAATTGCAGCAACATGGCCGAAGCCTATGAGATGGAAAATTCTTTAGCCTTAGACTAGCATTGTGATTGGGGAGAAGAAGGCACAGCCAACAACGGTGTGTGGTGCTAGAGTCAAAAGCAGGTGTTGATGCACACCTGCACATCTGTGTGGGCAGGCATGTTCAGGAGTGCAGAAACACTCATAAAGGAATACAGATAAACACACAGAGGCAGTCAAGCAAGCATTCCTATAACACCCATAGAGAGGACTTTGGTCTCTAGTGAAATGTCAGGGAAAGAGTGAGATGGCTGGGGTGTATCCTGATTGTGAAGAAAGACAGCACTTCATTTGTGCCTTGAGATATCATTATCTGAAACTGTGCATTAAGAAAACGTTCTTTAGGGGAAATGTGGTGATGTACGTATTTGTGCTCCCGTGCTACACAATCCAGCAGTTGGCTCAAGGTCCTGCTGCAGCAACCAGAACAACTTTCCAATAAGAAGCTCTTTTCTCCCCCAACACCACACCTTAGAGAAGGCATGGGGGTGGGGTGGAGACTCTCCTCTCCCACCTAACAGGCACCTTTATCCCCCTACCCCAATCACTATTTATTTATTTATAATTAATTTCTTTACTCCTATTATTTAATTTATTTTTACTTTTTTAATACAACACCCTTGGCAATACTGCCAAGGCTGCTCAATAAAGTTTGCCCTGAAAACCTTGGGGCTGTGCCGATGCAGAGCCCAGTCCAATGGAGCTCCGCAGCAGAAAACACTGGTCGGGTCAAGCGATGAAGGCGAAACTGCTTGACTCTTATCTCAGCAGCTGAAGGCAGGGAAAGAGGACTGTGCAGGCAAAGGCAGCCTTCTTAAAGGCTCACCCTTAGCCCTGCCTGCCGTCCTCCCAGGATTCCCGGCTGTGCCTCTCCAGACAGGCGGGCAAAGAAGCCCCATCCCGGAGGCTGCACACAGGTCCAGAGGGACCTTTATTTAAACCAGCATTTTACCACATACTCTGCCTAATACTTTCCATCCACCTTCTCCTCCTCTTCCATTTTAGTTGAATTATGCCCCACCCATATAACCTTGGAGAAATTGTTCCTGAAGTGTCTGTCATAAAAGGAGGCCAACCCCCTCCCATCTTCCCTACAAGCCAGGTACTAACCAGGTGAAGATTGCTTTATCTGTACCACTACTATTATACAGAGCTGAATCTTTAAACCAAAATTATTCCTTTATACTCATTATCAGAGCTCTGACAAATTGTATTGCTGACTGTTCTTTTAAATTGTTCACACTTTCTAGTCACGTGGCACTGAGAGAAGCAAAAAATTCAGTGTCTAGTGCATCTTTCCATCTGATTAATAGGCAGATTCTTCATCATCAATAACCCCCAGTGTTTCGAACTGTCTTTTGCTAGATCTATTAGCAGATGAATCTTAACAAGCTGAATCGTTGCCGAGTTCTCTGCTCATTCCATGTGCAGGACAAATTTGAATAAAATAATGTTCTTTGAAGAAGAAGAAAGAAATATGGTGCCATTCAGTAAATTCTTCTCTTGATGTGCTTGCCATCTGTAGCTCTGTCAAATAAATACTGGAATCTGGTATATCTGGTCAGTTGTTTGTTGGGGTAGGAGGTGAAAAAGATGTCTATGAAGCCATAAGAGCTCGCATATGTAATTCAAATTAAATTGAACAGCTTCCATTTTGGATTTTTTATTTTTTTTTTGGTGCCTCTGTTGTTGTGTCTTGCACATCAGACTGGGCTAGGGATTCATTCAGTAGCAGAATAAATTAAAAAAAAACCCTTGCTTGATTTAAAATTATTGGCACACTGTTAAATGCTGTTCATGCATGTCTCTTGGATTTTGCACATATATACAGTATTTACTGGCTTCTTAATGATATTTTAGTGAACCAATAAAGATGCCAACCCGATTTTTATTTAAATATAATTTCATATTATAGATTTTGAGATGAATACTACTTACAGTGTGATCAGAGAGGCATTTAGCACACTATGTGGATCACTGCTGGGACAGGTTGGTGCGCTCTTAAAGACAGCAACCAGATGACATCTTTGCTAGAGCGAACTGGCCTGCCCCCATAAGGATCCTACCTTTGGTGCAGGTAGGATCCTGGCACTTTGGTTTGTCACCAGTTCATGTGATCTCTGGGAATGGGTCAAAAGAAGGCCTCCTCTTTCAATGTGCTGCTATTTGAAGTCCCGTAGTGAGAGAGCAGCCTTGTTGTGTATATAGGCATATTAAACACCTTCTCAGTTGTGTGGAAGTGTATAGTTTCCACAGGCAGCACAAGGAGGCTGCCTTTGGAAGGCTAAGCCCTCCTGTCTCTGTGTGCCTCTGTGACTGCGGCTTGGCTTTTTAAGAGGGGGGAACAGAGTGGTGGCATCAGCAGGAAGACACAGGACGAGGTTTCCAAAGGCAGTACAGGGAGGCTGCCTTTGAAACGCTGAACCCTCCTGTGCACACACAAATGAGCACCCCTCACAGTGTGTGGCTTGTCCTGCAAGTGGAGCAGCAGGGACAGCAGGAGGAGGATTTTGGTTTGCTTTTCTTGACTGGCTCTTTAGGAGGAAGGGAAGCAAAGCCTCCCTCCTTGTTGCCCCCCTCCTGTTTTTATTTGGATGTGAAGATTGCGCCAGACGGCAAACTGAACCCCCTAGCAACCTTGTTTAGCTTGCTTCAGCCCTCTCCAAAATGGGTGTGGAGACAAGCTCTCATTTGTTTCTTCTATGACCCATGGGGCAGGATTGCTCGTTGAATTGTGTACAGTACTTGGCTGTGGAGCCAGAGGTTAGGTGTTAAATTCCCCCATGTCCCCCTCCCAAGAAAGAGCCAGGCAATGTAGCCTTGGACAAATTGTAGAACCCCTTAGTGTCCCCAGAAGGAGGGAATGGCAAACCAGTTCTGACTACCTTCTAATCCCAGAAATGGGTTGCCATAAGTGAGAATAAGCAGTCTATAACTACTCCTGTTAAATACTGCAGAACAGCACAATTCAGCATTCAGGAGGCAACTCAAACAATGAGGGTGCCCCAAAGAAAAAAACTATAACTTTGAAACTGTGCCTCAGATCAACACTCTAGTACTTGTGACTGGTTACTTCTATGTTCTGCTCTTTGACCTGTGATGTAGGCTTTCCATTAAAACTTGTACTGCTGAACTGCTGAATAAGTATCCCCTCCTCGTTCTGCAGCATTTAGTACTTCTTCCTATGAGGATTTGGTGACATCAATACTTGAATATGCATTCAGCCCTGGACTGTGAGAACCATGAACAGAATAAAGTTTAGGGAAGGGGCCCTACTGACAAAGCAGCCCTCCAAAAAATCATTTATCTCAGAGGCCTGTTCAACTGCCATCTTCTCCAGTCTGTCAGGACAACTTCTGAAATCCAGAGAATGGGGTACATTCTCTACATTTCATACCCTGGGGCAGATCTACAGTTGCCTGCCCATATTACATGCTGTTTCTTTGTTATATGATGTTGAACTGCCTCACGTTTTTGTAGCCATTGCAGAACCAAAGAGAAATATGGAAAACGCAGGTCCATAACAGAACATGAGAAGTTACTTTCAAAAAATAATTCATTCCTGTTACTTATTATAATATCTAATGCCCAAAATTCATTGCTATCCATTACTCACGACAGTGTTCTGAAAAGACTGTGCACCTCTAGCGACTAGATTAAGAGGAAAGGGGGGGGGATTTGAGACTGGCTGAAATCCTGTTGCTTCGTATACGCCAGATTATGACTTTCAGACTGTTTCTCCCTGGTACACAAAGCGTCTCCACCACAATTCTAAGGTTATGTGTGCAAATACACCAAGAGAGCATGTCCGTGTGCCCCAGAGAAACACAGCAGGGATGGTTTGTTTACTGGCAAGGAACAGGCTGAAAGTTATGATTTGGGTTCTGCTAAGCAACAGGATTTTGGCCAATGTATCATTGATGAAATAAAGATCACAGCAGTGGTAGCTGGTCCATTAGAGCATGGCTCCCTGCCACACCTCAAGCTACAATTAGAGATCCTACTTTTGTCTGCTTCTTTATCGGACGCAAAGAAGCAGTGTGGGATTGTGGGAGAGAGAGAGACTGAGAGAGAGAGAGAGAGAGAGAGGCAGAGAAGGGGGAAAAGAAGTAGTGATAGGTAGCAACAGGTCACTGTCTATGGCTGCGAACCATTGACCACTGTGTCTTCTGCCCCCTAAACACATTGGATATCAGTTACTAGTGGGGCACGGCTTTATTGGTTACAGCTATATGTGATGGTTTGGGCACATCATGAGAAGACAAGAGTTGCTTGAAAAGACAATAAGGTTGGGAAAAGCTGAAGGCAACAGGCAAAGAGGAACACTAAATATGAGATGGATTGACTCCATAAAGGAAGCCTCAGCCTTGCGTTTACAAGAGCTCATTAGAGCTGTTGAGGATAGGGCATTTTGGAAGTCACTGATTCACAAGGACGCAATAAATCCAAAGTGACCTGACAGCACATCGTACCAATATAAGTGTTGGCGTAGCATTACAACAGTTCTAGCCACAGGGTGGCCCGACTGCCAGTCATGGCCAACATGCTAGGGAGCCATTCAGTGGCAGAATATGGTTTTCCACATGAGTGTCAGCCACTATGTGGGTCCCTTCTATTATCTAGACCACTGGTTCTTAACCTTTATTACTCAGATGTTTTTGGACTGCAACTCCCAGAAGCCTTCACCATCAGCTCTGCTGGCTGGGGTTTCTGGGAGCTGCAGTTCAAAAACACCTGAGTAACAAAGGTTAAGAACCACTGATCTAGACTAAACCGAGGTGGGCATATGCTTGCAAACCCTACTCCAAGTTCCCTCATGGGAATCTGTCTACTGCAGAGTGAGCATGCCTGTCTCCTCACACCATTTATCCTCAAAATGGATCTGGGCCAGTGCTTTCATCACCACCCCCACTGGTTTTTGCATTATTCCTTCCATTTGCATCTCTTCATGTTGTTCTGCATTGATAAAACAATGACATAGAACTTGGAAAATGCCATTTAATATTCCTGTAAAACTTTCTTTTAAAAGTTAACAGAAAGTGCTACTCATTTATACTAATAAATATTATTCACATTGGTTCAGTTAATTTTGAAAAGCAATTTCTCTCTGCTCTCGTTCCTCCTCTTGCCAAAGTAATATTTGTAATGAGTTACTTCTAACTACTTTACTGATTAGTACATAACTTCCAAATCCTGGGTAGTGCATTACGTGCTGTACAATTGTCCATCAAAAAGTGTATCAACCACCAGAGTTATTATGAGGATAGCATTGGGAACAAGGGCTCAGAGGAAACATAATTATAAGGAAATGCATGGAATAATCATTTTTCCATCTTTCAGCCATTGAACTTGCAACAAATGGTTCTGTGGAACCACACAACAATGAAGAGGGATGGGAAGAGTAAGCTCCTACTTCTAAAAGCTTATTTTCACAGTGACAGCTTCATTATATTTGTTGCATTGTAAACCGCATAAGGCTGTGCAATAAAATGTTCCACAATCTGTACAAGTAATAGCCGGCGCGTCTCATAAACAAGATAAGTGGTTTCATGCCAATATTGCCGCATTTCATAAATATACAGGACTCGCGCCTGTTTTGTGTGTTTTGTGTTTCCTACGGTACTTCTCATTTCAATTAAAGAGAACATATAAAATGTTTATTTTCAAAACAAACGTCATTTTTTAAATGTTGCATGAAATTAAATTATAAAGTTTTGCCACCAGGCCCTTACGCCCCCTTTCCACCACCCTGGCAAAAGACATTTCCTCTTGACTTTTAAGTGGATTGATACAGCACAAATGTCCATCAATAAATACTGTATTAAGAACACTGTAAAAGTCCTATGAATAAATGAACTATTTTTATTTCCTGATAATGTAAGTGCTTATATGATCTCATTCCAATTTCCAAACAGCCATCATTTCTGCCATGACTGTAATTAAGAAACTATAATATTCTCTGTAGAAGGGAGGGTGATGGCAATGCCACTTCAGATAGAAGCTTCTAAGTGTTTCAGTCCATAAATGACATAATTGATTATTCTGCTTTATTAGAGTAGAAAGAGAATAACTTTGATGGGACTGTCTGAAGGTAGTTTGCTCAGGGACAACACATTGATTCCTACACCACTCCACATTATATCATATATATACATCCCAAAGTGTGAATAAAGCACATTAATTAAGGATTGATGACAACTATAAAACAAACAAATAGCTTATGGTTTTTGTTCCAATATGTACATCAGAAAAGATATTTAACATTCAAATTGCACATTGCAATCATTTGTAAATTTGTATGTGTAGCTTTTTAATGTGTGGCAAGCAGAAGGATGTGATTATTTTAAAAATGTATTTTTTTTCCAAAGTAAAACCAATCTGAGTTTTTAGAGCATTGTGGCTATTGTGCACTTGACTACATGCTTCATGTTTCAGAGTTCTGAATTTTTGGAGATATCCCTTTTTCCTATGCAATAGAAGTAGAGATTAGACATGGGGAAGAATAAAAAAACCAGATCGCGATATTCGTGGAAAATTGCTGATCTGTTAAATATTCATCCCTTCATATTTGTGGGTTCCAGCGACCGCCACGAATATGAAGGGATGAATATTTCCCCATTTTATTTGCCCCTTTGTAATAATAATAATTTTTAAAAAAACATTCTGCCTACTGGCTGCCAATCAGCAGATCAGCAGGCCAATAGGCAGCCACCCATCCCCACAGCCTACCCCCACCTCCTTCCTCTCCTTACCTTAGCCCCACCTCACCCCCACCAACACCCCCTTACAGTAATCATCGCCACCACTGCGAGGTCTCTATCAGGCCTCCGCAGCCACAGCATGTAAAAAGGAAAACTGTCTGCCCTTTGCAAAGATAGTGGCTGTAGCTTCATTTAGGGTAGGGAAGTTGCAGCTGCCATCTTTGCAAAGGGCAGTCTGGATTCCCTTAAGGCAGTGGTCCCCAACTTTTTCTGAGTCATGGACCAGTTGGGGGGTGGGGGGTGTAGTGCATGCGTGCGAGGGGAGATCTGTCTCTGCGGCCCAATCTTGCCATGGCCATGAACCGGTATTGGGCCGTGGACTGGTGTTTGGGGACCCCTGCCTTAAGGCACAGCTGTAGGGGGGTGGCGGATTTTTAATAACCCCAACGAATTGACAAATATCTTCATTATTTGTTGCTTCATAGTGGCAACTTTGTGCTTCATGAGTTGTCAGCTTTTGATGACTCACGAAGTGTGACGACTCGCCAAAATGGTAAGTTGTCCCCATTTCTAGTACAGATAGACACCCACAGAAGAGAATAGCTACAAGTTCCTGAGATAGTTCATTCCTTTCTCATTAATTGATGCTTAAAGTCTCAATAACTCACTCAAACATTTTAGGAGAAAAAACAAAAAAAATTCTTTAGTTACATTTCCTTGAAATTACAGACCTATGTATGCTTCTTCCTTTACTGAACACATACTTAGCAACTGTGTGTGTGTCTAGTCGTTTAGTCGTGTCCGACTCTTCGTGACCCCATGGACCAGAGCACGCCAGGCCCTCCTGTCTTCTACTGCCTCCCGGAGTTGTGTCAGGTTCATGTTGGTTGCTTCGCAGACACTGTCCAGCCATCTCATCCTCGGTCGTCCCCTTCTCCTCTTGCCATCACACTTTCCCAACATCAGGGTCTTTTCCAGGGAGTCTTTTCTTCTCATTAGATGGCCAAAGTACTGGAGCCTCAGCTTCAGGATCTGTCCTTCCAGTGAGCACTCAGGGTTGATTTCCTTTAGAACTGATAGGTTTGTTCTCCTTGCAGTCCAGGGGATTCTCAAGAACCTCCTCCAGCACCACAATTCAAAGGCATCAATTCTTCGGCGGTCTGCTTTCTTTATGGTCCAGCTCTCACTTCCATACATCACGACAGGAAAAACCATAGCTTTGACTATTCGGACTTTTGTTGGCAAGGTGATGTCTCTGCTTTTCAAGATGCTGTCCAGATTTGTCATCGCTTTCCTCCCAAGAAGAAGACGCCTTTTAATTTCAGGGCTGCTGTCTCCATCTGCAGTGATCATGGAGCCCAGGAAGATAAAATTTGACACTGCCTCCATATCTTCCCCTTCTATTTCCCAGGAGGTGATGGGACCAGTGGCCATGATCTTAGTTTTTTTGATGTTGAGTTTCAGACCGTTTTTTGCACTCTCCTCTTTCACCCTCATTACAAGGTTCTTTAATTCCTCCTCACTTTCTGCCATCAGAGTGGTATCATCTGCATATCGGAGGTTGTTGATATTTCTTCCGGCAATCTTAATTCCGGCTTGGGTTTCTTCCAGTCCAGCCTTCCGCATGATGTATTCTGCATATAAGTTAAATAAGCTGGGGGACAATATACAGCCTTGACGTACTCCTTTCCCAATTTTGAACCACTCAGTTGTTCCATGACCAGTTCTAACTGTTGCTTCCTGTCCCACATATAGGTTTCTCAGGAGACAGATAAAGTGGTCAGGCACTCCCATTTCTTTAAGAACTTGCCATAGTTTGCTGTGGTCCACACAGTCAAAGGCTTTCGCATAGTCAATGAAGCAGAAGTAGATATTTTTCTGGAACTTAGCAACTACTGCACACATACTTAGCAACCAACTAAGAGATCAACAGCACACAAACAACTGTCACAACCCAGAAAAAGAACACTCAGCAGAGAGATGAGGCTCTATTTGAATTCAAAGGCTGGAATGAATGATTGGTTAGTGCTGGATAAACAATCACTCCAGCCCAGAAAAGTCCCTCCCAGTCACCCAAATTAGAAACAGCATGCAAGGTTGCAAATAAACCTATAACACTTGATACCTGTGGCTCTGATTCAGAACTATTCAGTTTTCCCAATGATTAGTAATGTATCACTGTTCTTTGCATACATACCAAGTTTCCTTAAAAAAAAAGGCTTTACAGTGGGGTCTTGACTTGAGAACTTAATCCGTATTGGAAGGTGGTTCTCAAGTCAAAAAGTTCTCAGGTCAAATCTGCATTTCCCATAGGAATGCATTGAAAACCATTTGATCCGTATCTGCTCTTTTCCGTCCATAGAAACTAATGGGAAGCTGCTATTCCGCCTTCGACAACTAGAGGGGGATATTTTGTTTCTTTTTTTCTTAGGTCAAGAAAGGTTCAGGGAAGGCAGGGAAAAGACAGTCCAGGCAGGACAGTACCAGGCAGTCTGAAGACTCCCAATCCACTCTCTAAACGCTGGGAGGAGTGAGGAAGCAGACAGGCACCCTTTTCACTGGCCAACAGTTAACTGAAAGTTCAAATTTTGCACTTTCCCTGCCTCCCACGTGGTTTTTTTTCAGTTCTTAACTCAAATCTAAGTATGTAAGTCAAGTCAATATTTTCCTATGAGAGTGGTTCTTAATTCAAAACGTTCTTAACTCGAGCCGTTCTTAAGTCAAGACCCCACTGTAGTCTGTTTAATATCCCTAATTGACATCTACCACTTTTCTTTCTTCATCTGCAAAAAGTTAATTTCATATAACTTATCTAATTAGCTCCAACACCATATTACTCTTTGGTTTTGTTCTGTTTTTCTATTCCTCAGTTCTTCTCAGACAAAGCATCCTTATGGTTGAAGACCAGTAGCACTTCAAGATGTTGAGGAACCCATCGCCCTCCAACTAGATTGGTTATAGGATGCATCTCTCTGCCTTAGAAGGAGGACCTGCCCTTGACCAGAGGACCCTAAGCCTATAAATGACACAAATTCTTCAAAAAAAAATGAATGTGGGATATTGTGCTTCTGTACCTGTGATTCAAAATGGCCTGATATTCCGGCATATCATGCCAACATTGCCATGAGGGAAAAATGCCAAACTTTATAAAGCCAAGGATAGCCTGAATGTTGCCCCAAGACCAATGGCAGCAGTCAAGATAGTCTACAGCAGTGGTCCTCAACCTTTGGCCTCCAGATGTTCTTGTACCACAGCTCCCAGAAGCCTTCACCACCATCTCTGCTGGCCAGGCTTTCTGGGAGTTGAAGTCCAAGAACATCTGGAGGCCCAAGGTTGAGGACCACTGGTCTACAGGATACCCTCTTGCACTCGCTACCATTCTCACTTGTTGAAAAACAGCCACTAAAATTGCTTTGAGTTTGGGTGAGAAGTGGTTAACTGAGGAAAAAAGGAGTTGGTTTCTGGGATTTTCCCTTGTGTGTTGTTTCCTCACCAATCAGCCTTGTTTCCAACTTGTTAACATAGTTCTGCTGTAACCATTCCTCCTGCAGATCTGTACAGCCATAGCAGGACTACATTAACAAGCTGTAAACAAGCTGAATTGCCAATTTCCTGCCCTCTCTCTGCTGACTCCTGCATGGTTGGCTGAAGCAAATTTGCCTGGGAAAACCCACCTTCCTGGATGTGACTTTAGATCCATTCGCATTTTTCCTGCTGAGTAGTCACACTTTAAAAGACCCTGAGAAGTCATTTTCTTTTTTTTTTCTTTTTTTACTATTCTTTAGTAAACAAAACTGAGTTAGACTTCAGCATATTGTACAGTTGCAATTTTAGAAGCAAAGACATTTCAGGCATAAATGCAAAGATAAATAAGTAAATATATAATGCAGAGCTCTGATATCTGGTTTTGTAACTTTATGTGTATTAGCTGTTGATCCTAGTATTCTTTTCTAGTGATGTGATGCCAGTGCTGGCACAATGAAATTGGAACCAATTACTCTGTTTTAGTGATGATTATTTGTCTTGAATGGCTGTAAGCTACATGTATACCAGAGTGAGTGAATTACTGTTCTAAATAATAGCAATTAAATTAATTTGGATATTTTGATTTGCATAATGACAGCCCAAACCATTTTTATCTCATGAATTTTTAATGTTTCCAGTTCTGCAGCTTTGTTCATGATACAATTTTAATGCAATGCTGCTTACAACGCTGAAATTATTAGTGGATTGAACCAGTAGTGACACCTAAAGATCTAAGAAGGGGCAAGGTCTTTTAAAAATGTATACAGAATGGCTTTCTGCTCATCTTGCCAACATAAGGTAGGGCAGGGGTTTCCTAACTCTGCACTGAAGATCCATGGGGCACCCAGGATCTAAGCCAGAGGTGTCAGGATCCTGCCCCTGGTGACAGTGAAACCCCTGATGGCCCCTCCAAGTGAGGGGAGCAATAAATCCAGTGATCAGAAAATCAAGGGAGGTGCAAGTCCAAAACATTTGGGAACCCCTGGAGTTGGGGAAGTAAAATACTCTTGCTTGTTGATGTACTCTTGCTGCTGGTTTAGATGAAACCTTTGTCAGAGCTTGAGAAATTCATGACTTTCCAGTTAGGAAGAAAGAGAGGGCACCAAGTAGGACAAGGAAGAAAGTAAGTTGGGACCTACTGGTGGATTCCCAGGTAATGTGCTCTAAAGCACTAAAACATTTCAGACTCCCAATTATTTGCCCAAAGCAGAAAAAGCAGAAAACAACAAAAAAGTACTTTCCCACTCAGGCTGCCGAGATAGGAATAGAAAAGGGGGATTTGGGGATTTGATAGGACACTGAGCATAGTTCTGGCACTGAGAACTCACACCTGGTCTGTGCAGGTCCTCATAGGCACCCTTCTTCCCTAAGTCTAAAGACAAATCCCCCTTTCCTTCCTGAACAAATATGTTTTGGACTTGGCTGCTTGGAAGACGTTCAAAACAGCAGCGCAGATATCAGAGGCCTGGTACCTGCCCCTCCTAATGTAAGGTCTTTGTTTAGCCAAAGAAGCAGCTGTCTAGAAAAGAAAGATATAGAGCAGCATGATTGTTAGCTCATGACGATCCTTTGAATGTTGTGGGCTTCAGTCCTAGAAGCTTCTGCCTCCATGTCCAGGGAACCTGAGAGCTGAGGTCCGAAACGCTGGAAGGCCCAAAAGATGAAAATCACTGATGTGGAATAAGAGACGGTAAGAGTCAGGGTCATGTGAAGGAAATCCTGGAGCAAGGTGTCTTTCTGAGAGTATCATACCTTGTAGGAGTGCCTCAAATTCACATCTACTTCAATTCTATCTGGAGTGTGGAGCATTAACATTTTAAAAGAAACTGGTGGTGTTAGCTGTTACTTCTCAACAGCCAGGTGGTAATGATTATTATCATAGCTCCAATTGTGCAAATAATAACTAGCAGCACATGCACATTCTTAATTCATTGTCCTGGTGTTTCCAGTGGTCCAGAAAAAAATAGGAAAATACTGTGGGGTTTACTTTAGCAGCCAGTCCTGATATCGAAATATTTGGAAATATTTATAAAAGTACCAAATTTGACGGTCAAGATCAACCTACTTAAAAAAGTTAGTTCTAAAGGGCAATTTAGACATTAACAGGATTTTTTTCAATTTTGCAGACAATATATAAAACACTACCCCATATATATATATATATGGGGTAGTGTTTTATGGGACTCTTTTCTAACTGGAGAAAGAAGGCCTCTGTGTTTGTGACTGCTTCCATGTCTGCAAGATGAAGTATATATTCATTCTGCAAAATTGAAAAAATCCTGTTAATGTCTAAAATGCCCTTTAGAACTAACTTTTGTAAGTAGGTTGATCTTGACCATCAAATCTAAATAAGTTAGGTACAACTTGTTACATCCAAAAAGTAACTTTGTAACTACAAATTACATTGTCACCTAAAATAACTCATTATAGGCAACTGTATCACTTGTAAACAGTTACTGCCCATTTCTGCCTACTTCAGCTTTCCATAATCTAATGCATTCCAGATGTGTATGTACGTATTTATGTATTATGCATTTGATTTTTATCCCACATTTCTCCCCTACATGCGACCTAAGGAAGCATTCAAAAATTTAAAATAAGCACTTTAAATCAAATTGGATGTTGGTTTATGGGTGCTTTGATCTAACACATTCAGAGTATACCTGATTAGAGAAAGATATACTACCTGCAAATCTTTAAGTAAAGTAAATATTAAACAAACGGCTTAAGTTCCCGGTTTTCTTTCATTTTAAGTTAGTGGTTCCCAAGCTTGGGTAACCTGGGTGTTCCTGGACTGCAACTCCCAGAGATCCGGCTCAGCAAAGCTAGTGGTGAAGGTTTCTGGGACTTGCAGTCCACAAATACTTGGGTCACCCAAGGTTGGAAATCACTGTTCTAAATGAAAGCCAGTTTCATAAGAGCTTTCTCTAGACTAGAGCATCTCACACTTGGAGTTGTGGATGGTATATGCAGGAATGTGTGGTTATTAGGTTAGCCCTGTGCAGCAGGATGGTAAGGGGGGTTTATGGGTATGAATTTGGTGTAACTACACAGGACACTTATGGTAAGGTAAAAGTAAAGCCTACATGTATTGTTCAAATCTAGGCTTGAATATAGGAGCCCCTGGAGGTGGCTTCTGTGTGTGCAAGAATGCTGACAGCCACCATGGAGACATCCTCACTGTCATTCATCCATTGCAGGCAAAGAAGAACAAAGAACAAACTATTTTCCTGAAGAAAATCAAAATAATCGAGGAGAAAGTTTGCAAACAGTCACTTGCAGAAAATCAAGCGAAGCCAAAATGCCCAATCTTGCCTGGCTTTCTATCTGTCACCCCCCACCCACCCAGTTTCTTTAAATACTATGTTGGTGCACTTATTTTAACAGTGTTCAACACTATGCTATTGCTCAGTCTGGCCATCTGGTCTTCAAAAAGGCTTGCCTCATCCAGCCACAGATAATGAATGAAGGAGCAGCTGCTTGGAAGATTTCTTTCCTCTGAGAGTAAATGCATTGGTGCAAAGGCTGCCTCTGTCTCTAGGCATGCTGACTCGCTCTTTGGCATCTCCTGGTTCTGGAAGTAAATGCTAAAAGGGCAAAGGAGAGGGGGAAACAGTCAAGGATTGCTAGTTGACAGCATGCAGCATGAGAGAGTTAACCTAAGAAGGAGTGAATGTATCTGTCTGTTCAAAATGCATTAAATGTGCCTCCGCAGAGCAAATGTAACTAACAAAACACGAGAGTGAGAAAAATAAGTTCATGCATTCCATGATATTTGGTCTCTTTCAGTTTCAATTCTCATCTGGGATAATTTCAGTTGTGACAATTAGGGTGAGGGGGACATATGGCAAGAGGAAAATAGTTCCAAATTGTTAGAAATAGACTAGAAAACTATGGTTCAATGCCTCACATTTTTGTTAGAACAAGTAAAGGAACTATTTGACTCCCTTAGACACATCAGACATTTCCTTAAGCTCCATCAAATATTTGGGCCCCTTAGCCCAGAATGCAGTGATGGGGTGGAGCCAAGCAGTCCAAAGCTGAAGTCCTGGGACTTTTATATGAGTAGGAATCATATATCACCCCCTACACACACACACACCTCCCTGTTTCCACCAAATTTAGTTGTAAAATTTCACTACTCGAATGGACGAAAAATGAACGACCTGAAATAATAGAAACCAGGAGGGTGATATAATACTTGTTTGATTTATCAGTTGTTCCCCTGATTTGGGTCTAGAACTATTATGCTAATCACCTCTTGCAGTCTGGGAAGGCACTATACCATATTATATGTTATTGGTGAAAGAACTGTACTATTGTTTTGTTGTTGGGTTTCCCATGTTCTGTCAATATTTTTTAAGAGCTTAGTTGTAATTCTCACAGTAGCAGCTGTAGGGAGAAGGATGTCCCCACCAATAATACATTGTTGTGAGCTATGCAAAGTTTTGGCGAGAGAAAGGGGTTGTTGTGGAGACACATGACTACTTGCGGGTATAGCTATGGGGACTGTCATGCTTAGCATGGGCTCTTCAAAGTGCATCAGTATTACATTGCCAGTGTTGTCTGGACTAACTAGTGGTGGTTGTCCAGGATAGGAGGCAAAGGTTCTTCTTACCATAACAAGGGATACCAAGAATGAACCCGGGATCCTTGGCATACAAACAATGTACTGCTTCATGGAATTATGCACCTTCCTCCTCCTTTGAAACTCTGGGGTGCATTCTAGACATGTACAAGTGGCTCTTAGTATTACAGTTTCTGTGTAAGAGATCTCTAGCACAAGGAGGGCATCTGACCCCAAAAAAACCACTATTTCTTCATGCACCAGAAGATATGTAACACATTACATTTAGAACAAACTGAGAAACTGCTGAGTCTAAATGAAACCTGAGGTTTCATCCTGAATTCAGATCTAACCATGCAGAGGCCCCTGCTGCCAATTAAAATGCTCCCAAGATTGCACTGCTGGAATAGTGGAACAGGTTAAGTTAGGAGAAGTTGTCCCATGGAAACCTAATTCAATCGTTTAATCAGCTGCAAAATCAATCTTGGAAACTTTCCTCTGTTTTGATTACCCAGCCCTGCAATTTGTTTGAGTTTTCTACTCAAGTTAATTTATAGATATAAAGTTTGAACACAGTTGAGCGTATAATTACAATACTCCAACAGACAACCAACGTCCATTGCTTCTGCACCAGAATTCTAGAAAGAACTCTATAAATGTGAATATGGTATCAATTATCCAGCAAAACACAAGTACTTTTCTGGATAAAAGGACATGACCAATGACAGAGTGAGGGAAAAACTGATTCGATAAGATTCAATTCTCCTCCACACCAGGGATACAACCGCTGTGCCAGAACACAGGTCAAGATGAAGGTAGTTCCAATATTTGATGCAGAAATAGCACAGCAGGGGAAAGAGTTGATAATGGCCATGCATCATTTGAACTATTAAAAAAGGGGGGAATCAAAATTCACAAGGAGTAATTCGGAAACATTTTGCTGGTGTGACTGCATCTTGTGTTAAGAACAAGGTAGCAAGTGATAGAAGCAAATTCTTGCCTGGGTTCAGAGAGACATTGGCCATCAAAGTTAAAAAAAACAGATGACCTAGCAATATCACTTGGTACGAAGAACTTGGAACTGATACTTCGTAAAATTTTATTCCCCATGATCTCCCACTCCACAGCACTTTTCTGTAGATTAGTTTGGTCCAAAGCAGATTCTTGCAGTCCTCTGTTTCTTTAGATTTCCTTATGTCTTCTCATAGCTGGCTTAATCCTGAATATTGCTGTTTTGTGTCATCAAGTCAGAAGTGATTTACAACAGCCCTAACAGGGTTTTCACAGTAAACAAGGTATTTAAGGAGTGGTTCTATGAGTTACAGCCCTTAAGTGAATTTTCATGGCAGAGGTGAGGAATCAAACCCAGGTCTCCCAAGTCCATTACTCAATCCATTACACCACACTGGGTGCATGTAAAATCCAGGTCATTCATTGTATAGTATGAGCATGTATTTTTTCCCCTCTCTGTTGATCTTTGTAAAATGTTTTTCAGCCATTATTTATCAAAATTAAAATATTTACTCCTGGCAGTACTACATCCCTAGGAAGCTAAATATAGCAAACTTCATACTTCAGGGTGGTAAATCACAGCTAAAGCTAACACATTCTTCACCAGTCTGTGCAGCATCTGTGGATTAAAATGTGCTGAAAAGTAGAACATTTTGTCTCATTTCATCTATCCGACATTCAAGTACAAGTACACACAGCCTCGGTACTGAGAACCTGCTAAAATTATTCCTTTGATAATTCTGGTAACCTAAATCTCCATTTTGTATGCATTTTTAATATGAAGGCAGGAAATGTTTCCATTCACTCCCCGACTCTTCAGAAAATGATGGCTTCAAGCAGAAAATAAGTTTACAGTCTTCTGCAAAACCTATCCCTTAGAGCAGTGGTCCCCAACCTTGGGCCTCCAGATGTTCTTGGACTTCAACTCCCAGAAATCCTGGCCAGCAGAGGTGGTGATGAAGGCTTCTTGGAATTGTAGTCTAAGAACATATGGATGCCCAAGGTTGGGGACCACTGCCTTAGAGGCAAGGGCATGCTTATAAGCCTGTAAATGATATATGTGCAACGTATTTTGCATGTCCCGATATGTAGTTATAGAGAGCATGAATACTTACACTCATCATAATTATTGAACTGTTGAGACTGATTATATATGAGAACAGGTTCATATGTCTACACTGTGGATTGCTACCGTATTCATACAAAATGAGGAATGGATGCAAGCTGCCCCAGCATTAGACGTAATGAGGCTATTGCCTCAAGCAGTAAATGGAAAAAGAATTGTGAAGGATGGTACTATTCCATCTAAAACAAGCAGAACCTCAGCTCCGCAGCTGGTCCTCTGTGTTACGATATCTGTCTTGTTGGAATTTTTTTTGTAAATCCCTATCTAGCCTTCAAGTACATCAGGACATCAGCTGGTTCCTTAGAATCAAAAGGGGAGAAACATGGGGCTCAGTCCCATTTGTGGCAATCTATTCAAGCAGCAGCAGCATCTTCATGCAGATGTTAGAAAGCCTGAGGGAGAAAATGGACCCTTGAAGGACACTAAAGGCCCAAGGCCAGTTATCCTATAGGAATCACTCAGCACCAGTTTCTGGAAATCCCCTGCCTAGGATGATTAAAACAACTGTAACACATTGCCTCTCAACCCAACAAAATAATCTGAAAATAAATCATGGCCAATAGTACTGAAGGGTGCTGAGAGGTCCAAACAGGCCTGAATCAGCCATTGGTCAGCATGAGTTGGTTGCCATAGGTGAACAGAACCACTACTGCTGCACATTCATCACCAGCTGAGCTGATTGTCACCACCACTGCCAAGGTGCTCAGTGCCTGGCATTGTTTGGATGGTCAATCAATAAGGACCCATAGTAAGGAAACAATGATTCAGTAATAGTTGTCACTGGTGGTACCACTGCTTGCCTCTTCCTCCTTCTTTTTCATATTCCCATTGCTGAACATGGGGTGTGGGAGTGGTGGCATTTCCTCTTCTTACTGCAGGCAGCAGGAGAGCTTGCAATGTCCTTGCCTTCCACAGAACCAGATACACACCTTTCCCATCTGGTTATAATTATACCCCAGTTCAAGAAAAGAAATATTTGTGCTAAAAACAGTCCTGAAGCCTGACTGAAATGGGTCTGGATTAGAGATGGTGATATTCGCATTTGTATACTAATATGAATATCGCCCCCCCCCCCACAGGTGGAAATAAAAAGGGCCAGGGCCCATGCGGCTGGACTATCCACTCACCATTTTGCTGCTGACATGAGCTCGATGGAGCCTTCCTATCGCACTGTTGTCTGCAATAGATTACCTAGTCTTGGCAGGAGGCGGGATGACAAGCCTGTCTGCCAGGTCACAAAGTGGCTAATCCATTGCGGACAACGATGCAATAGGACGGCTCTATCGAGCTTGAGTCAGTGGCGGAATGGTGAGTGGGCATTATTTCCACCTGCAGGGGATATTCATATTTGTATACGATTACCCCCATCTATAGTCTAGATAGTTCATTACATACATGCATGTGA
Source organism: Pogona vitticeps (assembly GCF_051106095.1). NCBI lineage: Eukaryota > Metazoa > Chordata > Lepidosauria > Squamata > Agamidae > Pogona > Pogona vitticeps. The sequence continues at coordinate 217,670,307 of NC_135783.1, read as the reverse complement.
ACCTCGGGAGCTGAGTCATCATAAGGCACTCGTATAGGTTGCCCCCAAGCAGTATGCTGTGAAAGACTGGAGTCTGATATGAAGATTGTATCTCAGTGTCTCATCGTCTCTCATGGTAGAGTAATATGACCATGTGTTAAACTTGATATGGATGCATTTACATCTCCTTGCAGGAACAAGTCCTCCTGGGGACAGGATTTCATCTGAGAAACACACATCGGCTTCCAGACTTGCAATACAAGCACGTGCTTATCTTCCATTGACCAGCCACAAAACAAAGCAGGGATGAATGCAAGATCTGGAGGCAATGAAAAGCATGTGCTATGACAAACAGAAGGCTTTCACCACTTAAAGGAGTACTGTTCCTAAATACAGTACATGCTAACCATATCATCTAGTTTGATCCCATGTTAGACATCATTGGTAATGGGAGACATAGAAACTTGTAACATAATGGTAACAGACATCACAAGATGAGCTAAACTGGAAATTGCAGTGAATCAGGAGATAATAATACACAAGATGTCTTTTTTTCCCTTGTCTAATTTTGGCCTTAAGTCCAGAGTAGGCGCTGTATTGTCCTCCAGTATAAGAGAAAGCACAATACAATTTCCCAAAGGCCTTAGAAATTCTCCTGCAGAGTTAACACTTAATAATGGAAGCTATATTGCTTTACTTAGTAAACTTAGAGGACTTCACTCTACTTTTGGCTCAAGGGATATTTTTTTTTAAAATGCTGATGATTTGAAATAGGTTATGGAGAGGAGGAAAAAAGGAAATATGGTTAAAGAAAGAGAGAAAAACTTGCAAAATTGTCATGCCTATGTAATAACACCAAGCATGACTGTCACCGTGAAGACATATTATCTCATTTAGGTAATTAGTGTGAGCAACATGTTCCTCTACTTATTCCATTCAATTATAGGGTGCTCACTTTGTCATTGCTGGAGTATCTTAATGTGACTTGTAATTAGTGTAATTACAATCCAATGTTAATTATATTTGCCACTTAAACATAATTTTATATAGTAATGGTCTCTCGTCTCAATAACCTTCTTATGTTGTTTATTCAAACAAAAATTAAGTCTTCTTTCATGCATCAAATATGGAGATTACAAAGGGGGAAAATGCCTGTCATTTTTCCATTTATGATGAAGGAACCTTTGTTACAGTTTTGATGTTCTTCCTGCCATCATTGAACATGAAAGTAAATTAGAGCAAGCAGAGAAGATTAGTGGAAGTGATGGATTAAACAAAGAAAACAAAGGGTTGATACAAACATAAGCTTGTATATAGGATGAAGTGGGGTGATGCGCACTGAGCACACCCTATACTTTCATGTCTACTATTAAGGCTCTGACCAAGACCTATGTTGTATGGAAGGAATATGTAGCCCCCATGATGTTGGTTGACTGCAACTTCCATCATCCACTCACCATTAATTGCAATGGCTTGGTAAGACAGACGTTGGAAGTCTAGCAGCTGTTCCCTCCAGTTCCTGTTGTAGGAAAGTATGTATCATGTAGTTAATATCTTTCTCTCTCTTTTTTTTTAGTACTCTAGTAAGAGCTCCTGGCCCTGATCTGAATCATGACCAGTGCATGTAGGTCAGGGATGTTTCAATATTTCATTCAACATTTCATTCTGTTTCCGTAAGTCTGATGAAGTGGACATGTCCACAAAAGCTCACATTAAAATATAATAGTCTTTAAGGTGCCACATGTTTTTGTCTTGTTGTGTTTCTTTGGATTCTGCCTGATATGCTTGCACAGACTAACATGGCTACCTCTTCCAAAACTACTTTTTTAAGGAAGATCATTGCTAGCCTTCTGAGTAAAATTACAATAATTTTAAAGCATATTGGCTTGCATTGCATTGCATAATGTGGAATGGGAAGGATAGCTGTGTAAACATTCCTTACACTCTGCCAGACTCCATATTGTGCACCCAGTCTTGCTGTGGTTGTCATATCCATTGCACATCTGGGATGCATGATCAGTCACATGGGAGGGTCTACTGGAATGGTGAAAATCTTGTACAGTTTCCCATACACTCCAAACGAGATGCTAGTCCTTGAATTCTGTTATGTAAGACTCTTTTTCAAATTGCATCTGGTGCTCTTCAGATGTCCTTTATTTCACAGATACTTTGTTATGTAGCAACAATAGTCATAAACATATTATATGGTTATGAAATGGCTTTCTTTGCTTTCTTATTGCTCTATAAATCAAAATAGAATTCTTATCTAAATTGTGGGTTCTTATTTATTTAACTTATATTTATTTAACCTTATTTTATAACCATGTCAACATTGCCAATGGAGAGCACATACTTTCACCTGCTGTTTTCTTTATCAATAGCTCTGCTCTTTAATATAGGGCAGTTACAATTCTCAGGTAATTAAAAACACTCCAACCTCAGCTTCGTGTCTCCTAATACCACCTGAGATGTACTATAATCACTGAGAAGTTCAGTGCCTATTGTGTTTTATTGTTTAATAAAGAGTACCAGCGGGGGCTTCTTTGGAATGTCACTCTTTCTGTAGCCTACCTATTCATTAAATGTTAACGAGTTCAATTGCTTTGGTTGTACTTTGTGTGTAGGGAAAGGTTGGTGAAGTAGCGCTGTAGTTTAGTCTGGATGTATTCAATCTTCCTGCCACAGGAGACCCCCCCCCCAAACACAGCAACCCCCTGTAAGAAATGGCAATGTTAGCAACCGTTCCAGTGCTCTTTTCTGAGGAACTGACCTTCTCATTCTGTGGAGATAGATAGAGTTCAACCATTCCAAACAATAATTGAGACTAGTGTCATATCAGGTGCTCTGGGCCATGGCCTTTTCCAGAAGAAATTGCCACACATTCTCAAAGATGACACTGTGTCGACCCAGTTGTTGGGATAGGGTTGAACTCTGTCATCCGCCACCAACAGAAGACTACTACCAAATATGAGACAGGGCAATTTCCTCGCAACTTTCCTGATCTCCCAGCAATCTTCTCTCAGCTAAAGCTTGAAATAACACATTTTGAAAGATAATATAGGACGGGACAACTTCTTTCCCCAACGCTATACAAATGCTAAGACGTGGAATACGATTGGGTTGTGTTGTTGTTGTTTTTTTCATTACTTGTAAAACATTTCTGTTTAAGGATCATAGGAAGTTGCCCTTTTTCTGTTTGAAAGTCTGTCACTCATACAACAATAACAGTACTGATGTCGCTAACATGTCCATTCTAGGGGTGGGGTGGGGAATCTGGAAACTAATACTAATGTTCTCTCTTGAACACTTAACTATTCAGCTGTACACTGTAGTGACATTAGGGAAGGAAAGAAAATGAGCAAACATCCTAACTGAAATGCTGTGTTTGAACTGTTGCACCTTGTAATAAAATAATCCACAGTTTGTATTTAAACACATACACTAGGCATGTTGGCAAGTCTTTGGGCTTGATTCTCATGTCCAAGTCTTAAGTCCCAAGCCCTAAGTCCAAGTCTCTATTAAAAACAAGAGTTTTTTTCCTCCAGAAAAAAAGGACAGGCATTGGTGGATTCCAAGTTGTGAGCTCCAAGTCGGGGGGGAGGGAACTGAGTCAAGTCCAAGTTGAGCCCCCAATGTGACCAAGGTCCAACTTAATGGTGAGTCCCATGACTCGTCCCACCCCTTAAACACACACAAACACAAATATCCCTCTATTCAAAGTTTGAAAAAGTTACATTTGGAGACCGCATCTCCCAAAATTTATAGCAATCTACATTAATCTTGCATAGAACCGATCTTGTCTTTTTAAAGAGGCAAATTGTGCTATTCCCATCCTCGTTTCCACTCCTTTGATGAGTGGAAACAATTCTTTGCACACCAACGTATACGTTTCATTATGCAACTTATACAATCCTGATTCAGCCAATAACTCTTTCATATTGCGCAAATATTGGCTGTAGCCAAATAAAGGTTGAGAATGGTTGGAGAGTGCAAAGAACTCATGTGTTCATGGGAATGCAGATCAGGTATAAATATTACTCCAGACCTGGGCCTGAAATATTAGAGATGGTGTGTGACTGAAAAAGGGAAATTCTTAATTAAAGTGGGCCTCTGTGTGTCACAACAGTAAGCTTCTCTTACCTCTGGAATTATGCAGATGAGCTTGCTTTGTTGATTGGTCTTACAAAACTTAATTATGGGATTCCATTTAAAGTCTGATTTCACAAATACAGAAAGACTGCCTCAGTCATCTCTCTCCATAAAATTAAAGTGCAAAGAAAATGTCTAATTATGGGGCATCTCTAATATCTGTTTCTGGCCACAGACAGGCATGCCCTTTTGTTTTGTGCCAAGAGCTAGGAAGGCAGCAGACATTTGAGATGATATACTCAGGGCCTGGCCTACTCTGGTCCATGGGGTCACGAAGAGTCGGATATGACTTAATGACTAAACAACAACAACTCACTGTACAAATGCAGCCTGTGGTGATGGTGGTGATTTTGCTTATTCTTTGCTTTGTGTTTTATACTGTGCCTGTATTTCCATTATTTATATAATATATTTTTTAAAAAGTCTATGCTTCCCTGTGCACTTGAGATGGGAAGTGGTGTAGTGATATCATAAATAAATGACAGAAAGGCATCCTGGAGAGGATCGAAAGAAAGTTGGAAGAGACACTTTAGGAAAGAATTCAGTGTGTTCCATTGTAAAAGGTGCTCCTTAAGGAAAGACTCTGTTCTCTTTGTTCAGTGTAGGCCACTGTTGCTTCATAATAAGCACAGTGTCAAATAAGTAAAAGTGATAAATTAGGTTAATTGCCATCTTACTACCATGCAAGTCACATTACTGCAGAATAAATATACAACAGTTTTAATTATGGGTACAGACATGTACATGTGTTCTCCCTGTGTCATTTAAAACATCACACACAAAAGTCAATTATGTTATCTTTTTGCCAGCTAAGTGCACTTTAATTGTTTTTGTTGAAAGACCTAGACCATTATTTCCTAAAGAACAACATATCTCCCTTATATAAACTCTTTCCCATTTTTAAGTTTGGAGAGTACCGCTCTCTGTGATAAGTGCTACAAAATTAATATTTAGTGAATAGGAACAATGTGGAAGACTATCATCAGTTTTAAGAAATTTGGTGCAGCTGCAATTATTTGGCATACAGGGTAATCCTTTGAATGATGGCCTTTAATATAAGAGATACTGCTGAAATAAAATAGGATTGACAGTCATATTCAAAGGATTCTTTTGTCTTTGTATATTAAAACTGTATAAAGGTAAAGGTAAAGGTTCCCTTTGACAATTTGTCCAGTTGTGTCCGACTCTAAGCGGCGGTGCTCATCTCCGTTTCCAACCCATACAGCTAGTGTTTGTCCGCAGACAATCCTCCGTGGTCACGTGGCCAGTGTAACTAGACACGGAATGCCGTTTACCTTCCCACCAAGGTGATACCTATTTATCTACTCGCATTTTTGCATTTTGCATGCTTTCGAAATGCTAGGTTGATGGGAGTTGGGACAAGCAACGAGGGCTCACTCCGTCATGTGGATTCGATCTTACAACTGCTGGTCTTCTGACCTTGCAGCACAGAGGCTTCAGCAGTTTAACCTGCAGCACCACCACGTCCCTTAAAACTGTATAAGAGTGCCTTATTAGTTAACCTAAGCAGCAAAAATGATGCTATTGTTTCAAATCTCATATTTATGTCTCATAATTCTATTGTTCACACAAATGGTACTTGTTGAACTAATTATCTATATTTTTATGAGGTATAGAAATGTGCAAAAATTCCAGATGATTCAATAAATATTTCCAGAGCTACAATTGCTGAAAATTTATGCATTGACCTCCTGTTCTTCAATTTACAGAAAGGTATTTAATATATTTATGTCAAAGTTTGATGAAAACCATTGAATATTTTATTCAGACGTATCAAGAAATGATCCTTTTGAATGGTTTAATGAGTTCTGAGTAATGGTTCAAAGATCATTAAAGTTCGTATGGCCCATTAAACTCTCTTGGTGGAATTAGTGATGCTGTAAAAACTCAGTTCTCCATTCTGAAGAATCATACCAATACTCCCAATGACTATAATTAGAAATCAACAAATGACTGTGACTTTTTCCCCCTGTTAATTAGAGATACAGTACATGGCATTTTCACATTCAGTAGACCTTTATGAGGGGATTATGACAAGCTTCAGACATACAGGCATAGTATATAGAGCAATGTACCTTTAAATGCTGATATTATTACATAAATGAAGGATGCTTAGCAGTTCTCCTGTCAATGTTCTGACAAGGTAGCAAAAAAAACTTGTCAATTGAGGAAGTGTGAAGAAATTTTACAGGGTACTTCATTCTGTTTGACAAAGGACTGATGAAAAGATGGATATGTTAAAAGGGGTTTCTGGAACCTTCTGCTAGCTTACTAAGCCTTTCTACCTGCCTTATCTTTTGTGCAAAGTTGTCTGTCAGCAGCTGCTGCAGGAGATTCTCAGGAAGAGTTGGTGTATTTGTGCAACGATTCTGAGAAAGAGTGGAAGACCTGAGAGGATAAAGAAACTAGCGAGACTGCACAGTGGGTGAATAAAAAGGAAGGAGATATAAAAAGCATAAAACAATGGAGGTGCAACATAATCATCTCGGAGAAGCTCTAACGCTGGAAAGTGACAGCTGCAGTCAAGCCCTACAGTGGGAATCTGCCAGAGGCCTGGTAGCCACACATGCTCACACTTGACGTTTAGATAGCCATGCCTATGGTGACACCCAAGGAACTCAATATATTAACTGAAAAATCCCCCCCTCATCCTTTAAAGGCTGGAGAGAGCAATTTTTCTATTCTAAATGGCACCTGTCTTTGGAAAAACGTCTCCTGTGTAAAATAGTTGAGAGTAGTCCAAAACATCACACCCAAAAGTTGCACCCATAAGCCCTCGTGGGCCTAGGGATTTGTCATTTTAAATTGCAGAGGGCAGCAAAAGCAGTTTGTCAGACAAGTCATAAATAGTTGTGAGGAGTCTTGACAAGACAAAGATGGGTGCAAGGGACAGACAGTTTAATGTGTTGTCTCCCATAAGCTAGCAGTCTGAGCTCACAAAATTTATAGCTCTCGTGTGCTTCTTCCAAGCATCCACCTGTTTCCAGTTAGTTATAAAGGGAACTAGTTGGCTGGATAGCTCAGTGGTTTAGGTATCTCGTTGGGAAGTCAGAGGTCGGGAGTTAGATTCCCACTGTGTCTCCTGGGAGTAGAGCCAGCCTATATGGCCTTGGGCAAGCTGCTGGTAAAGCATTTCTGCATATTGTCTACCTGGAAAACCATGAAAGGATTACCATAAGTCAAAATTGACTTGATGGCACATGATGATTATTTTTACCAAGGGAACTGGAAATGCTGCCATAGCTTTTGCTCAAAACTCCTGAGTCTTCAGCTTTTTCCTGTGTAAATGGCCTCACCTCTTTTTTATCATTCAACACCTCACTTGTAGGACTGGGATCAGCCCTTCTCCGCAAGGTTCCTTTGATGGGGCTGTCAGCTGGACTACTGAGTTCTTCCTGTTCACTTTCCCCTTTTGGCTGCAAGATGTCATAAAATCATAGAGTAATGGAGTTGAAAGGGGCCTATAAGGCCATCAAGTTCAGTCACCTGCTCAATGCAAATCAAAATATATCTAACAGGTGGCTGTCTAATTTTCTCTTGAATGCCTCCAGCATTGGAGCATTCACCACCTCCTGAGGTAATTGGTGTGATGAAACCGACAGAACAGGGGTTAATGATCATCCCTATTTCTTGTAAAATCTTAAAACTGCTTGAGCTTGAGCCTGCAGACCCTTATCTGTGGCCTTGGGATATCTTCTAAGAAGAAGTCAGTGCCTGGCATCTCATGACATGTGGATGGTTTACACCTGTGGAAATCCTCATGCAGCAGAAGCTAATTAAATGGATTAATCTGATTGGTGGGAAGTTTCAGCCAACTCATGAGGATATAATGGGATATAAGTTTAGATGGAACAATGAGTTTGGGAGTAGCTGGTTTCTAGCAATAAACTTTTTCAGGCTTGCTGCACTATATGACTATGATGTTGAAGTTTGTTTATGCCTTGGAACTATACGTAATAAGCATATCTTAAAATCAGATAGCTTTATCGTTTTCTGTGGGAATGAGTCCTAATTGCCTGAAATTGCTTTTAATTTTTCTTTTAATATAGAGCTATTATATCTCATTATATTGATTTTGCTTCAGTCATTAAGCCTTTTGCTGAACATTTATGTTTTACTAAAATTTGTTTAATAAACTTCTACAATTTTGCAGTTGTGTTGTTATTTAGACAGTTGGAGGGGGCTGA